>NW_022196903.1:74105680-74167467 GCF_008632895.1 Mastomys coucha
TATGTGGCGGGGAGTATTTCTTTTCTGGTCCAGGCGATTTGGGGTTCTATAAGCTTCTTGTATGGTCATGGGCATCGCTTTCTTTAGGTTAGGGAAGTTCTCTTGTATAATTTTGTTGAAGATATTTACTGGCCCTTTAAGTTGGAGGTCTTCACTCTCTTCTATACCTATTATCCTTAGATTTGGTCTTCTCATTGTGTCCTGGATTTCTTGGATGTTTTGGGTTATGGTCTTTTTTAGCTTTTTGCATTTTCTTTGACTGTTCTGTCAATGTTGTCTATGTTATCTTCCGCTCCTGAGATTCTCTCTTCTATCTCTTGTATTCTGTTAGTGATACTTGCATCTATGTTTCCTGATTTCTTTCCAAAGATTTCTAATTCCAGAGTTGTCTCTTTTTGTGCTTTCTTTATTGTTTCGACTTCCATTTTTAGGTCCTGGATGGTTTTACTCAATTCCTTTACCTGCTTGTTTGTGTTTTCTTGCAATTCCTTAAGGGATTTTTGAGTTTGCTCTTTAAGTGCTTCTACTTGTTTACTTGTATTCTCCTGTATTTCTTTAAGGGAGTTATTTGTGTCCTTCTTAAGTTCCTCTATCAGCATTGTGAGATATGCTTTTAGATCCAATTCTTGCTTTTCCAGTGTTTTGGAATATCCAGGACTTGCTGCAGTGGGAGTACTAGGTTCTGATGAAGCCATGTAGTCTTGGTTTCTGTTGGTAGGATTCTTGCGTTTGCCTTTCACCATCTCTTGATTTTTGGTGTTAGATGTTCTTAGTGACTCTGACCAGAGTTTGTCCTGTCCCTGCCGCCCTGCGGCTCCCCTGCGACTTGTGGGGTCTGTGCCTCCTGGCTGGCTGCTCCTGGCTTAGGAACTCACCTGAGAGAAGAAGGCGGCTCTCACTGGAGCCCTCCTCTGCATCTTACTCTAGCATCCTTCCAAATTTATCTGTGTTGTTGACCAAACCCTAGAGGAAGTGGGAGGAATGTTCAATTGGGAGGTGAGCACTGGCATATCCATTGTTTGGATGTGGCATCCTTCTCTGTTTATATTTTCTACCACTCTCACTGATGTGATTTATACATTTCTGATAGTAAATATCCCAAATAAATTTTATATCAGATAGTTTATAGGTAGACAAGGAGGACTTTTCTGTGCACAGGTTTTTAGCAGGATGCCTGGATTTTTCTTGCATGACAGGAGTACCTTTATTTTATTTTAATGATTGAAACTGTCTGCAGGTATGACCATGTATACTAAAGAAAAAAAAAGCACCAATGGCTAAGAACCATTACTCTAGCCCTCTATTGGATATGTAGTTGGTGAAACCTTTTACCTATTCAGTAGGCTGTTGTTTTGTCCTATCAATGGTATCCTTCGTCTTACATGAGCTTTTCATTTCCATAAGGCCCCATTTATTGACAGTCAGTCTTAGTGCCTGCACTATTAGAGTTCTGTTCTGTTTGAAAAGTTGTGTCCTGCACCAATGCATTCAAGGCTATTCCCCATTTTCTCTTCTATCAGATTTAATGTATCCTGTTCTATGTTGAGCTCTTTGACCCACTTGGATTTGGGTTTTGTATATGGTGATAAATATGGATTTATATGTGTTACATGTAGATAGACAGTTAGACCAATACCACTTGTTGGAGATACTTTCCTTTTGCATTGTGTATTGATTCAATACTTTTATATCAAAAATCAGGTGGCCATCGGTGTGGATATTCTGTGTGGGTTTTCAATTCAATTTCATTGATCATGTCTGTTTTTATGCCAATACCATGTGGATTTTATTACTATAGCTCTATAGTCGAGCTTGAAATGAGGGATGGTGATACCACCAGAAGATCTTTTATTATTCTGGATAATTTATTATTATTTAAGGTGTCCTGGTTTTTTATTTTCCCATATGAAATTGAATACTATACTTTCAAGGTCTCTACAGAATTGTCTTGAAGTTTTGATAGGATTGCACATTGTATCTGTGTAAATCACCTTTGACAATATGGTCACTTTTACTATGTAATTCTACCAATACAACACTTCCTGGACCTCCAGCATCCAGAAACAGGGTGACTTCACAACCTAACTTTGAAGAAAACATTACTCAAAAAAAAGGTCAATAAAAATGACTCTTAATGTTATTTTGCTATATTCATAGAACATAATTCTCATCAGAAAGGCTTCTTCCAACATCTGCTGGGAGTAGACTAAGAAACCCACAGCCAAATATTAGGCAGAACTAGGACAAAGCCCCTCAGAATAGGGAGAAGATTGTAGGATCCAGAGAGGTTGCGGACACCAGGAGAACTGAGTCCAAAGAATCAACCAAGTAGGGCTCAGAGTGGCTCACAGTGACTGACGTGTCAACCATGTCTGCATGGATCTGCATCACGCCATATTGCATACTTGCTGTGAGTGTTAAGGTTGGGATTTTTCTGGACTCCTAACACTGGGAGTGAGATTGTGTCTGACTCTTTCACCTGCATATGGGAACATTTTCCTCCTACTGGGCTGCCTCATCTATCCTTAATATGAGGGTTTGTGCATAGTTATGTGCATTTTGTTAGGTCATGTTTAATTGTTATTCATTGGAGGTCTGCTTTTTTACTGAAGGGCAATGAAATAGCAGTGGATTGGGGAGACACAAGGCAATGCAGGAGGGTTGGAGAGGAGTGGAGGTAAGGGAAGCTCTGGTCAGGATGTATATTGTGAAGGAAGAATAAAAAGTAAAGTAAAATAAAAAAGCAAAAGAACTATTGATCTAAGGTGCAACTCTGACTATTGCTTGTTTTCTTGGTGTTAATACACAAAAGTAAAGGGAAATAATAAATTTAGGTCATAGAGAACATAAGACATTGATGGGCTGGTTATTTAGACAATGGGTGATTAGATTATCAAAATATCTATTATGTGAACAGAGATACAATGATTGTCATTTATGATATTTAATGAGTATTTACTCTGATGAATATAATTCTTAGCAACTGGTGTGTGCTTACATATCTATTACTAGTGTCTACCAAAAAAGGAACTCTTTTCCATCTTACTGAAGTAGAAATAATAGAGCTCAGTTTTTGTCAAGGTCACATAGCTAGCTGAGGAATGAGGTGAGAAATGTATTTGACATCACTCAAGATACGTTTAAAGAGATTGCCCAGTGGTTAAGAGTACTTGTTGCTCTTTCAAAGGATAGAAGTTCACTTTCCCACAACAGTGGTTTACAACTGCCTGTAACCTTAGTTCTGAGGGATCAGACGCCCTCTTCTGGCTTTCAAGGGCTTTTAATGGACATAGAACATGTAATTTAGTGCAGACAATATGAAATATATAAATATTTTATATATTATATATAACTATGAAAAATAAAAATAAATTCAATTTTTTTAAAGAAAATCTATGTTTAGATTATAGACCTTGTCTGCTGCTCACTAACAAGCAGATAGCCATGACACTGAATACAGTGATTACCAGGTACACAGTTTTAAATTAATATTTCTTCTCTATTACCCAAACTCCTTCCAGAAGTTTCTAATATCTTAGCTCCCATAGATTTTAACTTGAATTCAAACAAATTTACCATCCTTGCAGCAGATATAGTTCATTGTAGTAGCTAATTTCTCTTTTCTTTTTGGGATTTTAATGTACCACAAATACCAAAATTCATAATACTTCATGTAAAAAATGGAACTACTGTTTTTGAGAAATCAGAAAATCTAGAATTGATACAGCACTTCAATAGTTCTTATAGTCTCTGTCTCTTTCTGTTTGGTCTCTACTTCTTAATTGCATCACAATGGGGAGCAACTGTTTCAGTATGGCTTTCCCTCCATGATGGTATATATCTTGACTTAATTGATGAGGTAGAATAAATTCCTCTTCTATTAACTGCTTTTGTAAGGCATGTTGGTACAGCAATGAGAAGAGTAATTGTTGTTAGAGTAATGAGAAGAATATTTATATTTATTTTCAGGGAAATATCATTAAAAGCCCTAAAGAGTTACCATATGACACAATTGAGAAATGGGTTCAATGTCAATAAGACTCTGTATCTGGGTATAAAAATTATTATCACAGAGCAAAGGAAAGTAAAGTAGAAATGATGTAATCACATTATAATATCATAAGGTTAAAAGTCATATATAAAAACAACAAAAAGCCCTATTTGAAAAAGTTACCTTATTTCACTTGTATTGCAGAAAAGCAATAATACCAGTTAGCTTGCATATATTCATTTTTCAAGTTCTATAGAGAATAGAAAAATGGCTTGATATCTTCATGATCAGTCTCCATTGGAGATACTTTGTGCCATCCAACCTTAGGATGGGGCTATCTGGCTTCCTTTGTTTGTTGTTGTTGTTGTTGTTGTTGTTGTGACTGGAGGTTGGAATGCTACCAGCATCTATCAAACTTCCAAAATGTACAGAATAACCCAACATCCAAATCTTGGGGAAAAAACACTAAATCTAAGTTTCCTGGAACTATAAGATTTGTAAGTCTAATAGCTTATCATAGTAATAAGATTGGTCTGCTATGTTTAGGTGAGTTTGTTCAAAAATTAGATCCCTGAAGACACAACTGTAGATGTGGTTGGGTGATAGCAGAGAAGGTTGGCCATCTCACTCAGTGATTAATATACTTACAGAAAGATGTGAACACAACCCACACAAAGACATATCAGAGATCTGACCATGCTTCTATAGTTCAAGTAAGACTTATGCTCGATGGAAAACTGTAAAGATCAAGGGAGGTACTTCCTCTCAGATTTAAAAAGGAACCAGCTCAGCTAATAATGCCCAGGTTCCATTTGTGCTTCTAGTTTCTAGGACTGAGTCAGCATGTTCTGATATTAAAACATCTCTCTTGCTGCTGTTGGTTAGAGCAGCCATAGTCAATTGACACTTTGTGCTAAAATCCCTGTATGGGTACTCAGTTTATCTGAGGAGTCTGTTCAAGAATTACGATAAGAAAATAGAAAAACAAAAAGAATTAAAACCTAGAGTCTGTTTCTTGAAGTGATTGTAGATGCGTTCTTACTAGCACTGCACTTAGCAAAACCTTGGCTAAAGGTGAAGCAAGATTAAACTCGCTTATTAAAACAAAGGAATTTTTCTTGTACAATTTCATCCCCAGCTGACATGTAACACATTTCTGAACCAATTTACATCATATCTCTAAGCTTGTGACAGAATGGTATCTTGATTGTTGAAACTTTGCTTCCAGAAAGGAACCGGATGTCCTCCCCTAGAAAAAAAATTAGCAATCAAAAGACTCTCATTTCTCAACATTAGGCTTCTGCTTCCCTTTCATTCATTTATGCATAGGAAATAAACTCATTTGATTTGTTTATGACTATGATGAAAAAGCTTCACATTTTTCAAAGTCACCTTGTCTTTCCTGAATTACAAAAACTCTTGTGTGTGTATGTGTTTGTTTTGTGTGTTGCACATGCATATATGTGTGTGTATGTTCCATATATGTGTGTGTGTATATATATATATATGTGTATATATATATATGTGTGTGTGTGTGTGTGTGTAGTACATGTGTTTTATGTGTATGTGTTATACATGTGTATATGTATGTGTGTGTTGCAGATCTGTGTATATGTGTGCATGTGTGTGTGTGTGTATGTGTTTTGGGTTGTACACTGGCACAGACTTCCTTCTGTATGTTTTTTATACTGGAATTTAATTTTAATATTTTAACCACATATGTGCTAGCATTTTCCCCATATGAATGAACCACAGTGTTCCCGAGAAGATCACAGCTCACTTTGCTTTGAAATCTTCGAGGTTCTCTGTATTGAGGCTCCAGTGTTTTCCAACTGAACTGTATCTACTCCAGGCATTCTGCTTCAGGTGCCTTTATGAACCTCATCACTGAGGTCATTTGCTATGGCCATGTGGCATCCTGATGCCAGACTACTACATTCAGTTGTACTATTGAGTAGACTGATAAAATATTTTGGTCGGCATTAACCTTTTACAAAAATATGGTAACTGTTTTCTCTCCAAGAAATAAAGTCATTGTCAGCCTTTCACTTTTGTGGCCTTGGCATCTTAAAAGTTTTTTCCAGAAACAGGGTTCTCAGAGAAGGCTGAATAAAGAAAATTTGGGGGCTAAAATAAATAGACCCTATTAATATGACTTGTGCATTTGCATATGATCAGGGTTTTGTTCCCAGAAATCATGTTGGGCAGCTCACTGCTGACTGTAACTCCAGCTCCAGGGGATCTAGTATCCTTTCATGCATTTAGTGGTTACCAGGCATGCATGTACATTCATATTGGAACACACTCATATGACTAAAATATTTTTTAACCTGTCAACCTGTCTCAAATGAAGAAATTTGTGTCTTATGAAAATATATTCTTTATTCTGGACTTCCATGACTGACTCAGTGTTCATATACAGAGCACCAAGAAGCCCATGAGGTTGTCTATTCAAATAACTGAATCAGAGCATGATGCTAGATTTGACTTCTATTTAAGTAGTGTGAGAATGTAAAAGGGTCTTTCTGTAGGCCAGGAAGAGAAAGAAAATGAGTCCAGATGGAATGACTACCTAGACCACAATTCATCTTGTTAGTGGTATTGAACAACCAAGAAAGGTAACTGTTTCACAGTGATGAGACAGGAGAGAATCACACACATTGAAAGGGAAGACTTAGACTCAAACACACACACACACACACACACACACACACACACACACACACACTCACAAAGTGATTCTAAAAGTTATCTGGGATATTTTAGCTTTGGCTATATATTAGGTAGCATCAAAAACACTGGAAACTTTGTTTTATTTGTAAAATAAATTTGTATTAAGTTTGAATAGGTGCAGTACTATGTCTCAATAATATAGGTGTTGGCAACCAAACCTGATGACCTCAGGCAGAAACTAAGGACCCACAGGTAGCAGGAAAGAACAAATTATTCTCTGGCACATATGTGCTTATGTATATATAAGTTGTAGAGGAATTTTAATCCAGCAACATGGCTTCTCTGACAAGGTCTCACATCTGAAGAACTTCCATGTCTCTGTAGTCTGACTGGAATGGCACACCTCTGGCTGGAATACAGACACACCTTTAATCCTAAACTATGTAGATAAGGTTAGTTTTTAGAAGGAAGCAGCTATGTTCGAAAGGACATCTAATTGAAAAGCAGTGGTGTGAGTGAAGTTCAGTTAGGTTCAGTTCAGTCAGTTGACTTCAGTGCAATGGAGTTGGGAGTTCAGTGAATTGAGTCAATGCAGGGAGTGCAGTGCAGTGGGTTCGAATTTGTTCATGAATTCCTGCAGTTCAATGAAGGTCAGCAGAGGCATTTGAAGACAGACAATAAGAAGTCAGACAAATAGGACAAATTGCCAGAGTTAGTTTGAGGCCAAAAATAGCAATTCAGTAAGAAGCTGAAAGAAGCCAGATTGAACTAGTGAGCTTGGAGAGGTGTTTGATTCAGAAGAGTTGAACCAGCAAGCCAAAGTTCACAAAGAAATACAAGGAGTATTCAGTAGTAAGCCTTTGAGGTGACAATTACATCAGGCAAATAAAACTTACATTTATAATAAGTCAATAAATGAATAAGTAAAACAGTAAAGAGGTAAACAAAGATAAAATTTACAGGTGAAATGAAAACATGTCTGGAGTTATTTTTTCTAGTACTTCAGTCAGTAATGAGCCTCCAGAAATTCATTGAGAGGTACTTTATTTTGCTTATACTTGATTTTTTTAATTGTTTGAAAAGTGCAAAAATGTTTTGTAATAAATAGTTGTAAGAGAACACCAATATTCACTTCACACTTCTCTAGAGTTCAGTAGATCCATTTCAGTGTAATTGGGCTGGATTTACTTCCCTGACCCTATTATCACTGAAAACTGTAATTATCACTTTAGCTTCTTATGTAGTCTAAATCTATTTTTTTTGTCTTTGTGGCCATTTTGTCTATCTGTATGTCTGTATACCACTTGCATTTCTGTTGCTCAGTGAGGCCAGAGAGGGAAATGGATCACCTGAAACTAGGCTTACAGTTTTTATCCACCATGTAAGTGCTGGGAATAGAATCTGGATCTTGGGAATTCAAATGTAGTGAATTTAGACTCTGAATGATCTTACCATCCCCCAAATTACCTTATCTAAAGGCAATATGCATAATGAAATGAACACTTAATAATAGATAATTATTATAGATACATAATTTTTACTACCCTGATACGAGCCTCATTAGTGTCAATCTATATCTGTATATGCCCACACATTTATATATCAATAGATAATGGATTTCATGTACACATTTAATGTAATGGTTTAGGTGCTTGCTTACATGAGCATAAGCATGTCTTTAGATTCTTATTCTACATAGTCAAAACCACTAATCAAGAAAATTATTTACAACAAACTAGTTTTCACTGCTACCAAATCCCCCTCCTTTTCTAATACAAAGCACACACACACACATAGAGTGAGAGAGAGAAACACATACACGCAAATAATATTTCAATTTATTTAAATTACCATAAAAGCATTACCATAAAAGCATTTTGGAGAGCAGCTTTAGGGGCTATATGGATGTATTTTTCCAAATAACTCTCCTTCCAATAAGATGGGCTTGAGGTTAGCAGCTTAGAGCTTTCTATAGAAAGTGATGTTTAAACTGTCTGCTGAAAGAGGCAGAATGATGAGTGAATTTAAGCACCACCTTTCACAGATGTTCTTTGCCTGAACTATTTTATTCCCATGGTATATACTTAGCTCTATTAAAATAATATTACCTTCCCAGCTTTTGTGTGCTTTATGTTCAAATGGCTTCATGGTTCTCAAAAGCTGAGGGTAGTCTCTCCTTCAAAGCACATTTCCAGACTGGGAGGCCAGAGTGAGAATATTGTAAAATCTCTAATGCTCATTCAAATATCTACAGGATCTTCCCTAAAATTTCAGATACACTAATGATTGCTATCTTCATTTTTATCGAGGACTACCACAAAGCCAAAATACATGGAAGTTGTGAAGAAGATGAAGGAATGGTACACCCCCTGCTGCTCCCTTTCCTAGAAAGCACATTGCTTAACCCAGAGTCAGTCTGCAGGCAAAAACCTGTTTGTTCAGGTACAGGATGATATTTTGCCTAAACTGTGGCTTAAAGCTGTTTGGCTAATTGGGGATAAATTATAACGGATTTTTTTTAACTTGAAATAGAGAAGTTAATGTCTAATAGTCATTATTCTAACAAGAATCCATCATGATTTTAAGATGAAGGATGTCTGCAGGAGGAATTTTGCCAGATTATTGGATCATTACACTGGTCCCAATTTATCATTCTTCATAGAGCTTGGCTGTAATCTGCACATTTATATGATAATATTCTGGTTGTGATGAAATGTTCTTGTATTATATTCTTTTGAGTTAAACTGTATAGACTTAACTCTTTCTGTCCCTCCACTTATGAAATATCACTGTGGGTTATAACTTAATTTTGACAATTGTATAAGGCATAAATTTGAAATCAAGGTCACATTAATTTATGCAGTTTCAAAACCCTGTATAAATATATGAATCCCCTTGAGGGACTGAGATATTTCTTGAAATGTTCATGTCCTGTTGGAGAAGACTTAAACTATAGTTGGAGCCGATGCCTGAATCCTGATCTTTTGTCCTCAGGAACACATTTGGATAGCTGGTGTTAAAAATTAACCATGACAAAGATAGTCAGGTGGAACTCTGAATTTCAGTGCTCAGACTAATCATGTTGTGAGATCTGTAAGGAAAACTGAAAAGGCAGCCTCTTCTTCCCAGAGAACAGTATCTGCTCCCAAAACCAATGACAATAAACCATGAACAGGGAAACAATAGAACAAGGGCAGAGAAAGTCTGACTTTTTTCCTAACTGCCAGGAAGAGTTAATTTACAAAAAACATTGATGGAGACTGAAGACGTGGCTTATTGGTTAAGAATGCTCACAGTTCTTGCAGAAATCTAGGTTTAATTACATGCATCCATGTTGAGAGGCTCACAACCACCTGTAATCAGACACCTTCTTCTGGCCTCTGTAGGCAACCACATGGAAATGCATGCATGCAAATATGACCATTTTTAAAAATGAGAATAAAGATACTTTAAAAGAAAAAATCCAATAACTATCAGGAGACCCAGAGACTCTTAAGTGGCAAAGACAGGGTCTAAAGAAACATATCTCCCTTTACCTAAAATGTCCCCCATTACCTCTACCAGATGTATGTATATTCTTTGGGGACACTAAAAAGACTGATCCTTAGCCTCTAAAACACATTCCAAAAGCTTTGATGAACTCCCAGCAACAGCCACAGTAAAAGATAAGAGTCAGGCAACAATCTAGTAGGGACTGGGAAGGGGTACATGAGGCCCATCCCTAACTGAAGATCTGTGGACACTTTGTGGCTTCTGGGGAAAAGATGCATGGTGTTCTTAAAGATCTTGTTTCTATAAAGTTAACCACAGTGCAGTGTTCGACCAATACTAAGAAATATATCATTTGAAATGTAAATAAAGAAAATATCTAATAAAAAAGAAATATATGGACATCATTAATCAGAATTCATGAACTATTACTATTTTTTTTAAGGGATATGAAGTTGTGAAAGTAGGGAGCTGCATGGACCTAGAAGGAGTGAAGAGAAGATGTGAGTTAATATACTTAACATATATTACATGAATTACTCAAAAAGTTAATAAAAGTATTTATGTAAGAAAGAAAGAAGGAAAGAAAGAAAGAAAGGAAGGAAGGAAGGAAGGAAGGAAGAAAGAAAGAAAGAAAGAAAGAGGAGGAGAGAAGGAAGGAAGCAAAGAAGGAAGGAAGGAAGGAAGGAAGGAAGGAAGGAAGGAAGGAAGGAGGGAAAGAATGAAGATTTACTTGTACCATTTCTCTTCTCTGTAATAAAGAAATGAGTGTCAATGTAATAAACAATGAGTTTTGTTTCTCAATATCTATTCCTTTATTTTCACAGGTTCATCCTTAGTCCAATTACCATGCTCATGTGCATTAGAAAGTATATGTGGTTTGCATTTAAATATGTAAGTGTATTGGAAAATTCTTTAGTATTTTGCTTTATGGATGAGTCTACTATTGACTCTCAAATCAAACTTGATGACTTTTTCTTTAATTCTGAGTTTGCCAAAGTTTCACCAGTATTCATCAGCTTGACAATATGTTTTGTCTCACAGGCTGTGATCTTATGTTGGTATCATGTAGATTTACAGTAGATTAAATAAAACTGGTATATTTTTAGTTATTACCTATGTGCAGTTAGCAAATGAAAGCCTGTAACCTAAACCCATCACCATGATATAAAGTAGAGAAAATAAGAGTGAGTCAGAATACAATTATTGAGTACAGAAGGAGCAGACATCTTTTAATTAATATCTTAAAAATACTAATTTATGGAAACTCCTTATACTTTTATATGAACTAATAGACTGTGATATGAATTCAGTCTTCAGGATATCACACCCTTTTTTTATTTTCTCCTTCCACTTCTCTTATCTACATTAAACTATAATCACACCATTTATCCAAGAAGACATTACAAAACTCAACAGGCTGTTGTTTGTTAAAATGAGGGTTTATTATAATGTCAAATAAACATCACCTAGAAAAACAATTATTTTGAAAGATTCTATTAGTACCTGACAATAAATTTGTAATGCTAAGTTCTGTTTCTTTTGCAATATTATTTTCTTATAAATTTCAATCCCAGCACTTGGGAGGCAGAAGCAGGTGGATTTCTGAGTTTGAGGCCAGCCTGGTCTACAGAGTGAGTTCCAGGACAGCCAGGGCTACACAGAGAAACCCTGTTTAGAAAAATCAAAAAAAAAAAAAAAAGATAACTTTCCATATTTATACCCTAATGTTGTTCTAATTATTTTGTGACAGATTTTTCATTTTATAAACACTAAAGCAATTAAAAAAAAGATTCATTAATAATTAACATATGAAAGGAGATATTCTAATATAACCTGAATATGGCAAAAATAAGTGAATTAATGAGGTAGGTGTTTTCAACTTGTAAATTATTTTTTATTTCCTCTTATTTATTATTATTGTGCATACACAGCATGGTGTGCCAGTGGATTTATTTCATTTCTTTCTCTTTTTTTGTGGAATACAGGATTGAATTTAGGTATTCAGGCTTATGGATGAGTGTTTTAACCATGTGCCATGTCATGAGCCCCTATTATATTTTTAACATACAGACCATGCACTGGTGGAGTCAGCTATTATAACTTTTACAACAGAGTAGGAATATTATAATGGCAGACCAAGAAGATTTAGTTGTATCAATGAAAAGAAAAGGCTTGCATCAATGTTTAAAATGGTGTAAATCGTCACTGAAGCGGATACACCTGAATAGTTCAGATTATCTACTAGCTTTCATTAATATTTAAAGGGAATTTTAAAATTCATCTTACTGTATATCTCCTGATGCATTAATACCTATAGTCATTGTCAAAGAAAAAACATGACTGGCCATTTTATTTGGTCATTTTACAAACTACTGTGCTTCCTTCATTCTAAAAAGTCAGATCCTTTGACTCTTAAATGTGTCTAATAGAGTTCTTTAGCACATTTACAGAATTATTATTTCCCTTATGTATCTTTGATCAAATAAGTTTTGATTATTTTTCCATTAATCATGTTCATTATTATCTTGCAAGTATGAAGTCTTGTTCTGCCTTCTTGGGGACTATGAAGGGAACTTAGGAGTCTATTGACTCTATGCACAGACCAAGAGATACACAAATGTCCTCATATAATTTACAGTAAGAAAATTTATTGTGGCAGGTGAGAATAATGATAATGGTCCATATGCAACACTGTTCCTGAACTCAATTATGTTAGTTTTATAGAAGAATCAAACCTACAGAGCAATAAAATGCAAGAAATAAGTTTATAATTCTATATTCTAGTACTCTGGCAAATCCCAAAAATCTCATTATCTACTTGAATTATCAGAAAAATGCATTTCATGTGTATCAAATTTGTTTTTCTTAGTCATCCAAGGTTGTGTATTTTGAGATAATATCTTGTCTTTAATACCAGGTTGCCCCTTGAATGTATCATAGTCCTCCTGTTTCTGTCTCTCAGTGCTGAAGCAGTAGTGTGAACAGCCACACCCAAGATAGAGATGCTTGATTAATAATGTCTAAAGAATAATTTCCTGAGGTCTATCCTTGCAAAGGATGAAGGACTCTAAAACAGGAGTGAGGAAATGGCTAGGATACAAGCCCAGCATTCTCAGTACCAACAGGCAAGTGTTAATAGAGATAATTAAAGCAAATTAAATTGCGGGGTTCCTGACATTTTTCCTCTCTCTGGTTTTGGCATGTAAAATTTATAATATCAAATAATTCCATGAAATCTGAACAATACTTTTTACTTTTTCTGAAATCAAAATTTAGCCTCAAGCTCATAGGCACCGTGGAAAATTTCCTGAACAGAACACCAATAGCTTATGCTCTAAGATCACGAAATGACAAATGGGACCTCATAAAATTGCAAAGCTTCTGTAAAGCAAAAGACACTGTCAATAGAACAAAACAGCAACCAACAAATTTGGAAAAGATCTTTACCAATCCTATATCTGATAGAGGGCTAATATCCAAAATATACAAAGAACTCAAGGAGGTAGACTCCAGAGAACCAAATAACTCCATTAAAAAATGGAGTACAGAGCTAAACAAAGGATTCTCAACTGACAAATACCGAATGGCTGAGAAGCCACCTAAAGAAATGTTCAACATTCTTAGTCATCAGGAAAATGCAAATCAAAACAACCCTGAGATTCCACCTCACACCAGTCAGAATGCCTAGGATAAAAAACTCAGTTGACAGCAGATGCTGGAGAGGTTGTGGAGAAAGAGGAACACTCCTTCATTGCTGGTTGGATTGCAAGCTGGTACAACCACTCTAGAAATCAGTTTGGAGGTTCCTCCTGAAATTGGACATAGTACTACCGGAGGACCCAGCTATACCACTCCTGGGCATATACCCAGAAGATGCTCCAACATGTAAGAAGGACACATGCTCCACCATCTTCACAACAGCCGCATTTATAATAGCCAGAAAATGGAATATAGAGGTAGTTGGAAGATCACTCTCAGAATTGCTCTCAGAATGCAACAGAGAGCCTGATGGATTTGCTGATTTCAGGCTTCCTTCCTGCACAGTTCTCTTCCTAATCCTCCAGATAGTGAGCAGCATGAAGATGTACTTCCTACCAAATATGCTAATATGAAAAAAATTAAATTCTGAGATTGACATTGAGGGAGCATGTGCAATCTGTAATTATTCAATTTTGTATGCAAAAATAAACTCTAGTTGTAGATGCTTTTAGATGAAAAGATGAGGGAAAAAAAGGAAAATAATGCAAATACAAACTGTGTGCTTAAATCCCACTTAAAGTATCCATTCTGTATATTAAAGTCCTTGCATATGTTTAAAGGGAGACCTGGGTGTGATCTTCATATCAGAAACAATGAACTTAATGAACAAAATTTTCTATGGTTAGTCTAATGACAAGACAATATATTCTAAATGTAGCCTATGGGTATTTAAACATTTTGTTAAAATAATGATTTAACCATGGAAAGAAAAGCACAATATTTAAGAGCTGGAAACTATATGAAATCCTATGGATGAAAGGTGGGATAGTCAGGATAGTATCACTGTGACAAATTTGTAGGAAAACAAAGATTAAAAGATTTATTTCAGCTTATGGGTTCAGAGTTTTCAGTTCCAGGTCCATAGTTCTTATATGGTTGTTGAACATTAGCAACAAATAACACTCTATCAGATGAGCAGAAGACACTCCACTGCTTATATCATGACAGCTGAAAAACAGAAACAGGAAAGATGTAGGTATCAAAATCTATCTTTCTTCAGCAATGAACTAAATCCTCCATCGTAGCTCCACATCTCAATTTTCTAGGATATCCAAGTACAGGGCCACCAAGTAGTGTATAAGAGTTCAACACATGAGCCTGTGTGGACATTACACATTCAAACCATATTCAAAAGATGAAACAATGACACCACAAGTAAATAGTATGTATAATTCAGAAGATCTCATTAATGGATTTATTTATAAACTGAAGACTCTAACAAGATAAAAGGAAGACATGTTGCTAGATAGTTTTGTCTTTATGTAAAGTATAAAACTGTTGAATAGTTTTATACTTATTTAATTAGATAGAATATTTTGTTAGGAAATCAAGACCTGCAAAGCCCATGTTATCTCCCTCTATATACAGAGAATATAATGAACATATTTGCCCCTAGATCCCCATCCAGATAGCACTACCTATTAGAAATATATCCTATTTCTGCTGTGATATGAATTAGATAAAATATAGTGAAATTGCCCCCCCCACTTCAATTTAATTTCTAGACTATCTGAAACAATAAAAATGTAGTTATTTTGGAGTCTTAATACAAAGTGTTTTGGCAACTTGTATTTTCAACAGAATTGAATGGGGCTTAATCACTTCTAGAAATGTTTAGAACTATCCCTCACAATCCTAACTTAGAAAAATAATTTCAATTTCTGGATGGGTTGAAAGAAGATATACTTAGATTTCCAAAGCTGATATAAGTAGGAAGAGAATAAACTATCCTTCACTAAGGAAAAAAATAACTCTTAATAAGAAAATTAGATGCTGGAGACATGGCCCTGTAGTTAAAGACACTTGCTGCTCTTACAGAGGACCAGAGTTCAGTACCTATAACATTCATAGTAGCTCATAACCTCTTGTGCCTCCATATTTAGAAGATGTGTTGTGTTTTTCTAACTTTTGTGAGTATTGAGCACACACACACACACAAACACATACACACATACACACATACACACATATACCACAAATAAAATAAACATATCTTTTAATTCTTTGTCATTTTTGTGCTTCAGACTTTTGTGTTCCAGAACTCAGAAATGCTTTTCAATGAAATTTATTTTCTGGTCCACACTATTTCTTTTGGTGGGTGATCCATTGCTATGCTCATGTATAAATAAGCTATCAATTTGTATTCCTTAGCTTCTACATGGTAACATACACATCTCTGTGGGAATAACACATCTTCATTAATGAAGAGTCAAAACTAATTTTTGGAGAGTAGGGCATGTGAATACCCTCTAGGGATATTCGAAGCCTGAAGTCTGAAAAGCATCAGCTTCTCTTCAGAGCTTAATCAGGTCTTATTTTGAGGGTGTAGAGTTTTTTATAAAACCCCTGATAATAATTAGGTGTCATTATTGGCTGAATTTGTTTAACAGCCAACTGCAGTCAAACTATTCATGGTGATAAATGCTTGTGTGACTCTGCAGTTAGGGGCCTATCAGAGAGCACAGTGCACTTTTTTTTTGGAAGAAACAACCAGGCTCAAAGCTACAACTCAGTCTCTTAACAGCTGTTATCAGGTATGATCTTTCTTACAAAACATAAATATAACTCTGGGTAATTTCTTCAAAAGATTTTTTTCAGAAAGTATGTCAGAGTACCAAAATTATATAAATTTAGCATATGAGTGTTTGCATATGTATAGGTATATGTGTATGTAGATGTATATAATTTCTCCAGGAAAGGGACTTTATAGAATAATCTCTATCCAGATTGGCAAAACAACCAGTGCTACGGAATCTAGAAGGCATTATTGTAATAGAGATGCTGGTCTTCGGGCTTTTACAACTATTTAGTGAGAGGAAGAAAGAAAGAAAGAGAGAGAGAGAGAGAGAGAGAGAGAGAGAGAGAGAGAAAGGAAGGAAGGAAGGAAGGAAGAAAAGGAAGAAAGAAAGAAGAGAGAGGAAGGAAAGAAGGAAGCAAGGAAGGAAGGAAGGAAGGGAAGAAGGAACGAAGGGAGGAAAAGGGCAGAAAAAAGAAAGAAAGAAGATTTTATAACAATATAATAACCTCGACTATGACAAGAGAAGGAGAGGAGAAGGAAGAGGAAGCAGATGAATAAGAAAGTAGGACGCCTCAGTCCCACCTGGGAGGGAGAAGAAAGGAATCACTATTGGGGAAGGAGGGGGGGACATGGGAGGGAAAGTGGACAGGGGTAGGTGGAGAGGGGAACCTGATTGGGTGAGGGAAAAGGACTGAAGCCCTGAGAGCCAGCAGGAAGAATGGAAACAGGCAAAGTCGGGAGGTAGGACATTGGGGGCACCCCCCAGAATGCACCAGAGAGCTGGGAGGTGAGAGACTCTCAGGACTCAAAGGGAGAGTCCTTGGATGAAATTACGGACAGTAGGGAGAGGGAACTTATAGAGCCCACCTTCAGCAGGAAGACAGGGCATCAAATGAGGGAGGGGGTTGTCATCCCATAGTCAAAACTCTGACCCGTAATTGTTCTGGTCTGAAAGAACTGCAGGGATGGAAATGGAGAGGAACCTGAGGAAAGGAAGGTCCAGCAACAGGCCCAAAGTGGGATCCAGCTCAAGGGAAGGTCCCAATGCCTGACAGTATTCCTGAGGCTATGGAGCACTCACAAAAATGGACCTAGTATGAATGGACTCCAAGAGGACCCAACAAACAGCTGAAAGAGTCAGATGCAGATATTTGCATCCAACCAATGGACAGAAGCTGCTGACCCCTATGGTTGAATTAGGGAAAGGCTGAAAGAAGCTGAAGAGGAGGGCAACCCTGTAGGAGGACCAGCATGGAACCCCGAGATTCTCAAATACTGGACCACCAACCAGGCAGCATACACCAGCTGATATAAGGCCCCCAGTACATATATAACAGGGACTTCCGGGTCTGTGTTCATTCAGAGATGATGCACCTAACCCTCAAGAGACTGGAGGCCCCAGGCACTTTAGAGGTCAGGTGGGGTGGGGGGTCGTGGGGGTGGAGACATCCTCATGGAGACAGAGAGGTAGGGAGGAGGTATGGAATGTGGAACAGTCAGAAGGTGGACTGGGGGAGGGGATAAAGTCTAGAGCGTAAAAAAAAATAAGTAAATAAATAAATAAAAGGAAATCAGGAAATCACATCAGAAAACATAGATGTGATACAGAGAAACAAAATGATTTCAATAGAAAAATTTGTATATTGGTTATCAACTAAACTTTTCTAAAACAGTTTTCTTTGTCTAATGAAAATAGCAGTGCTTATTTTAAACAATAATGAATAGAAATCTCAGGAAGATGTTTCCATGGGTAAGAGTGCTTGCTACTCTAATGAGAGCCTGAGTTCAAAGCCCACAACTCACAGAAAATTAGGAAGTGACCATACTCACCTATCACCCAGCCTTTGAGATATGGAGAAAGGAGGATTGCTGGCACTAGTGCTGGCTCACAGCCAGCTTAGCTTGGAGTTGAGTGAGAGACACTGTCTAAATGTAATAAGGTAGAGAGTGATAGAAGAAGCTAACTCTGTCGTTCTTCGTCCTCTGCAGATGACCACCCACATCCATAAAGAAGTGTGTGACGTGCACACTCACTCACATCAGAAAAAGGAGAGAGGGAGGAGATATATAAGAAAAGACTTTTAGATTTATTCATTTCAAGATCAAAATGTAGAGTCCAGATAAGTTATAAAGAGTGTTTAGGAATTTACAAATCAGCTTTCCCACAAGATTCTGTTAGAAATCCGGAATTAGATGACTAAAATTATAATAGAAAAATGTCCTCAGGTGAGTACACAGAACATAATGACTTGCTGATTTAAGACAAAACAAAGGACACACTACCCAAAAGCACCAGTTTAGCAGGTTGTTAGAATCATATCAAAATTAGCTAGTGCCCAACTTAAGGCAAATATGCAAACTGCAACTTTTATGCTTCTTAATGGCTCAAGAATATGATTGCATAAAAATCTATCATAAACAATTAAATCAATTATGATAGTAACGAAATCATGTACTTTCTGATGAAAATATTTTATTAAATATTAAGATCAGATTTTGATATCAACATTAGCCTAATTAGTATGCAATTGGATGATTTCCATAGAAAAGAAAAATGTGGAGGAACATCTCCAAAACTCAGTCAGTATTGAATTCATTTGCATTAGAAGAATTTAATGATTTTAGCATGTATACCCTTTCAGTATTCTTTTTTCTTTCTCTTCCTCCCCCTTCCTTCTCTCAAAAACTAAACCTGAGCCTTTTTAACTTCTGAGAAAATAGAATGAATATAGCTTGCCCTGTTCGACCCACTAAGGAGATCTAAAATTCATGGTTACCATATATAAGACAAATTTGAGAAGCTTTTAAAATCAGAAATAAAAAAAGGTGGGATAACTGAAGACTGGGGTACTTGAAAAATGATATGGTGGGAAGTCCCCTGCTATTTTCTCTCTTGTTTATGTATTTTTGCCTCATGTTTCAGGTTTGAACATAAATGAGTCAACAGAACAGAAATGCCAATCTGCACAGGAAAAAAACATGCAATCTCTTTGCCCTAGGGAAGATCTAGAAAGACAAATCAAACAAGCAAAAAGAAACAACACTTACAGAACAAATGATGTTGTACCTGAGCACCACTGTAAAACAGAAACAAATGTACTCCACTGTCATCTATCCCAGGAACAATTATGAGAGGAGAACAGACTTGTAAATGTCCTCCTGGCATGCTCAAATACCTCGCCACCCCACTCACCCTGTCCGTTTTTCCTGGATGGTTGTGGAGAAATCCCTGAGGTTCAGGATTTTCCTAACCCTGTAGATTAGTCACAAACCTTACTATGGTGTCAGTTGATATATCATGGAGACATGAAACCATAGTTTGCACCCAAGAATAATGAAAGGACATTTTTTTAGGTGCCATAAAGGTTAGAGATGTCAATTTGACCTGAAAAGGTGGGATTTTGGGAGACTGTCTTGAAATCATTTCTCGATGTAGGATGATCCCACGTCACTGTGGTAGGACCACTCACTGGCTTGAAGCCTACACTATATTAAACCAAACACTTGCATGAATTCGTCACTTTGCTCATTCACATACATGATAGAACCAGGTGTTTCCATCTCCTGCAACTAAAATTACTCTCCTTTACAACGAACTCTGACCTGGAACTAAGCACAGGGTAAACCCTTCTCTCATTCAAGTTACTTTTTGTCAGAATTACTATTACAAAAGGAAAACAATTTAATATAATCATCAATAAAACTTAAAGTAGTTAGATCACTGCATTGATAACAAAACAATCTCTCTCCATAATAGAAAATTACATAACACACTTTAAAAACTCATGAGTCAAATATAAGTCTGAAAGAAAATTATGAAGTGTATTAAACTGAATAAAAATCCAAAATTCTCATTTATAGACACTTAATGACATACAGAGAAAGCACTATAAACTGTAAGAAGACAATTTATAGTATTAAATGCATATTGAATATAAAAAGAAAAGTCTCCAATTGTTAAATCTAAATCAGAACTGCCATTTCAAGAAGCAAGTTTAAAATTCTAAAAGTGGCAGGCCCTGATCTCAGCACCTGGAAAACTGAGGTAGAGAGATAGTGATTCAAGGCTATGTAGGACACAGAAACCGGCTGTCTGAAGCTTAACAAACAAACACAATCCTCAATTATAATTTGACTGTCGAAACTGACAGTAAATAAAAATAAAACTACATGGTATAACAACATGATTAACTATTGAACAATGCTATCCAATCCTATAAACCACATTTTTAAAATGTACAAAATAAAAGGAACCTAAGGAGGAAGCTGAGAAAGGAGAGCAAAGCCCAAAAATTATATAAGAACAACAACAAAAATAAAATGTGAAGACTCTCAATAAAACCACTGAAAGAATGATAGACAGTTTTTACAACTGACACAGAAAACATACACTTAGATAAAAGTAGTGTCATAAACATTATTGGAATTAATTACAAAATTTGATTTTGTCCTGAGAGAAGACACTGTTAAGGAGGTAAAGTTAAACTGTGGAGGAGGAGAAAATATTTACTGCAATGCATCATGAGAAGAGCTAGAAACTATAATGGAAAGAACAGAAAACTGGTGAGAAGACTCTATGGTTAAAGGTGGTTGCTGCTAAGCTTAGTTATGAAAAGTGTAGGAAGCACTAACTCCCTCAAGTTGTCTCGTAATCACCACATCTCCAGGTAGCAAACAGGAAACTTCCCCAACATACACAAATAGTAAGTAAATATATAAATTCTTTAAATTAGACTATAAAAATTTTAAATCATTAAAAAACATGACAGGAATAGATATGAAGAGACAGAACCCTTTAGACTACATTCAGATCACCGTGAACCTTGTCTAAGCTTGTCATGTGTTAAAAAAAAATCAAATAAAGTTCACAATGAAGGTCAATCTACACCAAGTAGAGAGGCTAGAAAATATTATTAGCAGCCATACCACTCTAAAGAGAGGAATTGGAGAACAGGGCTCACCCCAAGAATTGCTGGCAGGAATGCAAAGTGCTCCATTTTGTCTTACTTTTGTTTCCTGTTCCTGTGGTAAAATACCCTGACAAAAGCAAGTTTTAGGAAAAAGGGTTTTTGTTGCTCAGAGATCCAGATGACTGCCCATCAATGAGGGAAGTTACTGAGGTAGGAGATGGAGAGAACTGGTCACCTCCCATCCACAGTCAAGCCCAGATGTCAATGGATAAATATATCATGCCATGCTTGCCTCATGCTTCTCCCTTGCACATGGTTTAGGATCCTATGGTGAGTAGTAGTGCCACACTCTGTGAGCGATGTCCTTTCTTATCAATTAAGTTCAAGACAATTCACTTCACACATGGCCCTGGTCCAGTCTTCTCTAGACAATCCTTCACCAGTATTTCTCCCTGATGAATCTCAATTGTGTCAAGTTGACAGGTGACATTAATGTATCACAAGAATACTGGGGGAAAGTTAACAATGTTCTTTTAAAGAAAAATAAGTTGAGACATCCACACGCTCACACACTCACACACACACACACACACACATACACACACACACACACATATACACTCTCCTGTTAGCAGGCTATGGTTTGACATCATGATTTTGCGGGGATGGAGAGCATTGTGAGGGAACTGAGACTGTGGAATAAGACAGCCACGGGACAGACTTGAGCTGTAACTATAAGGATGCTTCCTGTAAACTATTTCCCGAAGTCCTGTATGTACTTTCTGGGTCTTTTAGAAATTGAAGGTTTAAAAGCAGATTTTTCAATTTAAAATTTCTAAATCTTACAAATGATTTTAAGCCTATTTTTTGAGTATATACAGATGGTCTTCAATGTATGATCACACTACTTAAAATTTTTTCCCATAGAAATACATATTCAGTACAAACCATATTTCAAACATCTTTCTTAGTTAATAATACATTCTTGAGATGCTTAGTTACAGCAGAAAAGTTATAGCTGCCAATCAGCCAGGTGAGGAAAAAATAAAAGTGGTAGCATTCATTGTTCTGTCTAAGTTTTGAGGCCCGGTAGCCAAGTGCATCATATATATATATATATATATATATATATATATATATATATATATATACACATATATAATAGCATATGTGACTTATCTGCTTTACTGTCTCTGTAATCAAAAGTGTAATTCAGTAAATTAAGGGAAAAGCAGTTTATTCTGGCACAGTGCATCATGGTGGGAAAATCACAGAAGCCAAGGGAACTGGCCACATTGCAAGTACATCCACAGCAGTGAATGACTAACACACTCTCAACTGTGTTCTCTGTTTTAAACAGCTCATGATGCATACCCAGGAAATCAAATTGGGAAGGGGGACACAAGCTCACCATTTATAACTCAGGATGACATCTAACTTTCTACATTAGCCCAGGCTAACCTTTAATACTCAACCTTCCTGACTCTGCTTTCAGGGCCCTAGGATTATGAGTGTAAATTGTAAGGTTCATTATATTTCTAATGATATTAGAATCTCTGTCTTCATCCATAAGCTAGTTATTAGGGGCTCCTAGTTCTACTGATGTAATAGTTAATCTTGAAGGACAGAACAAAATACAGATTTTTAGCATAGCAGCAGTTATCAGTATTCACATTAAAAAGGAACAGAAGTATAAATAGTAGGGACCAGTGTAACTCTAGTGATAAATTTTGCATGCTTTTAGAGCAATGTTGTCCATATCTCAAGTATGAGAAAGTATAATCTATTAGCAGAAGTGCAAGGGACAAGGTTTGTGAACTACTAGGGGAAATTTTAACACTTCAGTTTTACAGATATATCTTCTTAAGTGAAATAAGTGTCATATTCATTGGGAAATGCTGATTTAATTTGTCAATATTATTTACAATCCCATGGCCAATTTTGTATACAATATTAATATTACAAGAATAAAAAGCTAATTATGCATTTATTACTTACATAATTATGATCTAATTATACTACTAATAGAAAATGCCTTTCACTGTGGGTAGACTCCAATAAAGATATTTTTTATAAACTTTATTCGGCATTTACTGTGCAATAAATGTCTCCATAAATATAAATCCAGTGCTTTCTTGAGAGAGCCTATTTTATATAATCAATCTTGGTGACAAGAGTTTTGTTTAGAAAATATGACTTTTAAATATTGAAGCGATTAGAGCCCATGGCTTTTTTCTAAGCAATACTGCCCCTTCCTTGTAAATGATATTTAAAACTGTTCTTTGCTGTTTCCTTTCAATGTGAAACAAAATAGTCCATCAACTGTGTCACTTCAGAATAGCATTCTTCCTTTTTATTCTTTTTCCTCTTTTTTTGTACAGTTTCTTGGATAGTTGAATAAAATTATTAAATGTTAAGCATACTATTGGAGTATTACTTTTATGTGGCCAAATTAGTTAGACCCCTATTCTAGGGTCTAACCACTATTACAAACTAGCAAGAAAGAAACTCTATACATTGGAATCTATACATTATCCAAAAACTGGTCCAAGCAAAACCAATGTTAAAACAAGTGGTTAATACCACATGTCTTGTTACCAAAGATAATTACTACAAATAAACATGTTGGAAAATTTAGAGATATTTGAAGGGCACTCTGGAAATTTCTGGTGTTACATGTATGGTGATATTAGAACCAGCATTCAGATATGTGACCATGCAAAATATTTCGGAGACTGGCTTTCTTAAACTGTACTCTTCTTAGGAAAATGAATTAAAATAACAGCAAGTGGCCTTCACTGTCAAGACTTTTTCCTTGGTTATTTCACTGTTTCTTTATCCATTCAACAAATATATTATCCCTCTACTTTGTACCAACTTCTGTTCTAGCATATGAAACGTGATCAAAACTAAATGTGCACTTTCATAAAATTATGATCAAGTGGAAGGCAACATTATAATAAAAGCAATATAGATACAATCAGATGGTAAATGCTATAAATTATAAATACTCTATAGTTAATTCACAGAGGAACAGAGCAATAACAAGGTCCTGATTTGTGATTCTTGGTGATAATCTTTCTTATATGATGAAAACAGGAAAGGACCTGGTGTAAATGAAGGAGTCACCCAGGTGACAAACTAAGAGAACTACTTCATAGAAAGGCGATTGTAAGCTTATTCATCCTATAGATGACCAAGATGTGTGAAGCCCATGTGCATCTAGAATGACTGAAAGCAAGGCTGAGAACACACCACAGAGCTTGAGGAGCCGGGAGATCTGCATGGAAGTTGGCTGCACACATTAAGATGGGTAACCATAAAACATTTTGATAGAGAAGATGCAGTCTTTATCTGACTTTTGCTGACACATTTCACTGTGGCTTTGATGTGGAAAAATACTGCTGAGCTGGAGAAGACACCAGCAGCATAGCTGATCAGGAGACAAATGTGGTATTTCTGGCCTAAGGTAGACGTCAAATGTATTAGGACAGCTACTACTGAGTAGATTAAGAATCTATGAAGGGAATACATGAAAGAAGAATTAACATTCAGGTCAAGATTTGGGACTGAGCAATAGAAAGACTTAGGAATACACTACTGAGATGGAGAAGAGAAGGAAGATAGAAGTTCAGAGATATATTACCTGGAAAGAAAACTATGGTTTAATGTAAATCCTTGCAAAAATATTTATCCATGGATGTATGTTACACACAGATAAATGCATAAGAACATACACAAATACATAAGGAAATGAGAATAAGATGATATATGTTATATTCTGCAGAGTTTCATTGGTGAATCTTATTATTATTATTATTTATTATTATTATTATTATTATTATTATTATTATTATTATTTTATGTTTTATTTACACTCCTGATTTTATTCCCCTCTCAGTCCACCCTCTGACTGTTCCACAACCCATATCTCCTCCCCAACCCCTGTCTCCATGAAGATGTCCCCCCAACACTTGCACCCCACTAGACCACTAATCTCCATGGAGCCTCCAGTCTCTTGAGGGTTAAGTACATATCTCTGAATGAACACAGACTGGGCAGTCCTCTATTGTATATGTGATGTGGACCTCATATCAGCTGGTGTAGGCTGCCTGGTTGTGGTCCAGTGTCTGAGAGATTTCAGGGGTCCAGGTTAATTGAGATTGCTGATCCTCCTACAGGGTTGCCCTCCTCCTCAGTTCCTTCCAGTTTTTCCCTAGTTCAATCACATGGGTGAGCAGCTTCTGTCCATTGGTTGGGTACAAACATCTGCATCTGACTTTCAGCTGCTTGTTGAGTCTTTTGGAGGGCAATCAAGATAGGTCCCTTTTTTAAGCTCTCCATAGCCTCAAGAATACTGTCAGGCTTTGGGGCCTCCCTTTGAGCTGGATCCCACTTTGGGCCAGGCACAGACCTTCTTTTCCTCAGGATCTTCTACATTTCCATATCTGTAATTCTTTCAGACAGAAACAATTATGTGTCAGAGTTTTGACTGTGGGATAGCAATCACATGTCACTTGATGCCCTGTCTTTGTGCTAAAGGTGGCCTCTATAAGTTCCCTCTCCCCAACGTAGGCCATTTCATCTAGGCTGCCTCCCTTTGAGTCTTGAGAGTCTCTCACCTCCCAGGTCTCTGGTACATTCTGGAGGATTTCCCCAACCTCCTATCTCCCGAGGTTGCCTGTTTCCTTTCTGATCACCCTCAGGGCTTCAGTCCTTTTCTCCTACTCAATACCCGATCATGTTACTCTCTTTCCTGGCCTATCCCCTTTCCCTTCCAGTTTCCTCCCTTCCTCTTCCCTTGTGTTGCTTTCTTCTCTCTCCCAAGTGGGACTGAGTTGTGTTTATTTGGGCCCTTCACCCTTCAGCTTGTTGACCTTTTTGAGTTCTGTGTGGACTGTATTTTGGGTATTCTGTACTCATTTTTTTTTCAAATATCCACTTATTAGTGAGTACATACCATATATGTCCTTTTGGGTCTGGTTTGGCTCACTCAAGATGACATTTTCTAGTTCCATCCATTTGCCTGCAAAACTCAAGATGTCCTCATTCTTAATAGCTGAGTAGTATTCCATTGTGAAAATGAGCCACATTTTCTGTATCCATTCTTCTGTCATGGGATATCTGTTTTTTTTTCCAGCTTCTGGCTATCAGAAATAAGGTTTATATGAACATAGTGGAACAAGTGCCCCTGTGGCATGGTGGAGCATCTTCTGGGTATATTCCTAAGAGTGATATTGCTGGGTTTTCAGGTAGATCTATTTCTAATTTTCTGAGAAACCTCCAGATTGATTTCAGAGTGGTTGTACCTGTCTGCAATCCCACCAGAAATGAAGGAGTGTTCTTTTGTTCACATCTTCTCCAACATGTGTTGTCTCCTGAGGTTTTGATTTTAGCCATTCTGATTGGTGTAAAGTAGAATCTCAGGGCCATTCTAACTTGCATTTCTCTGATCACTGAGGACTTTGAACATTTCTTTGGGTGCTTCTCAGGCATTCTGCAATGGCTCATGCTCTAAGACCAAGAACTTATAATTGGGACCTCATGAAACTGGGACCTTTCTGTAAGGCAAAGGACATAGTTAATAAGACAAATAGGCAACCTACAGATCCTACAGATTGGGAAAAATAATTTCTAACCTTATATCCATAGAGGGCTAATATCCAAAATATATCAAGAATTCAAGAAGCTAACCACCAAAAAAAAAAAAAAAACCAAACAACCTAATCAAAAAATGTAGTATAGAACTAAACTGAGAATTCACAAGAGAAATCTCGCATGGTAAATCATTTTGAGGAAGTCAAAGATTCCTTTAATTGAGAAAGACACTCTTCTCCTGAGCAAGAATGCACTTGAAAACATATATCCTTCATTGTTGCCTTCTTACTTAATGTTTTAATTTTTTGAGTGAAACACCATGACTAAAAGTAACACAGGAAGGCAAAGATAAACTTTAGCTCATTGGTCACAACCTGTCATCCAGGAAAGCTAAGAAAGGACACCAGCATTGCAGAAACTTGGAGCAGAAGTGAAGGAGAAATGAAGGGATGTAACAATGCAGCAATGTACTAGTTTTTTCCGAGGTTCATCTTCTTCCTATCCCCATGCCATAGGTTCTTTATAGATGATTCTAATATTATGTCTTCTATATATTTTAGTTCTTTGTAGTTTTCTTCTCATTATGTATCCATTACTGATATGACCCCTCTTACTATTTGTTTCTTCTTAGCCTGCTTTGTTTTTATCAGAATCAAAATGTTTGTTCCCCCTTTAATTCTGTGTCCCAATTTGATAATTTTAGTACCTCACTTCTCACTGAAAATCTAGAGAAGATAAGTTGCAAGGTGATTCCTGTGTTCCCCCCTATCTTCTTTCAATCTCACCTCTGAGAACCTGATGCCTGGGCAAGTCATACTTTTTTCATCTCTCTAAATTACATAAGGATCATTCAGACAGAGTGTCTTAATGCTATGGGGGCGAGAGATAAGGGTTGTTCCAAACTCAAGATTTTCCTGGAAATTCTATGATTGATGTTTTTAAGTGGTTTCTGACACAGATTACCATCCATGCTTTGGCTTCTAACATTCACTTACTTCTCTGTTGAACACAGGCCAATTTTCTTTCTTTCTGTACATTTCATTCCTTGGTGAATCAAATGCTAGATTCTGTTACCTCTTGTTCTCCCAACTTTGCTTTGGATTTTCAAATTTGAATATACTGGATTCTCCATCTCTCTATGAAATTGAAATAAAATTTCTTTAATCCAGGCATCTAATAGTGTGAAATACCAAAAATTGTTTACAAACTCTGAAGTGAATATGGAGAAAGGAAAAAAGATGCTTGTGTATGTGTATTATATAGTTTCCTCATTGTTGTGACCTAATACCTGGCACAAGTCAGCTTAAGAAAGGAAAGAGTTCCTTTAGACTGACATTTGGAAGGAACATACTCTATCATAGCAGAGAAGAGATGGAAATGAGGGTGTGAGGCAGCTGGTAACATGGTATCTCCATTCAGGAAGCAGAAAGAAGGCAGGAAGAGGAGCTGGGCTGCCAAACATCAAGTTTCACCTCCAGGGGTTAACTTCCTTTAGGAAGTTTCCATCTCAAAAAGCACTGGGTTCTCAACTTGTGGGTCACAACCGCCTTGGATGTTGCATATCAGATATCCTGAATATCAGATATTTATTTATATTATGAGATTCATAAGATTAGCAAAATTACAGCTATAAAGTGTCAATGAAAGTGTTTTATGATTAGGAATCAGCACAGCATGAAGAACTATTTTAAAGGGTTGCAGCATCATGAAGGTTAAGAACTACTGTCATAAATGTTGCCTAGGCTTTCAAAACAGAGCTATCAAATGGGATCCAGACATTCAATACATGAGCCCACAGGGGACATTTGTTTTTCAAAGCAGGCTAATTTGTTTCTGTGTTCTTATAAGGCAGTCTTTTTATTTCAAGAAGTTTAAATAAAGCATTCCAAGAAAACATTTCATTATTAATATCAACAACAATTTTAATTCTTTATTGGAAAGGATTGGCCTTCTCTAAATATAGGTATAGTGAATACATGCTTTGGGACAATAAAACCAGAATACATTAAAACCAATATGTTTATAATAAAGATGGGGATAATTATACATTCTAGACCCCCTGAAGTATATTTAAGCTCCAATGCCTTGAAGTTCTCAGTATTTCGCTAACATATTATTTGTGTGTGAAAAAATATTGCATGTGCTACAATCCCATGTGTAAGATAGAAAACAGAAAAAACCTGACTTAATTAAAACATCTTTAAAACTTTATTTTAATGAATTTTTATATTTTTGTTTTTGTTTGCATCTTTTTATTTCATTGTGAAGACAGTATAGTAGAACAATATCTTGCTAGGATCACTTATTTTCTCTGTCTCTGTCTCTTTCTCTTTCTTTGTGGAGGAAGGAATGTCTGTCTGTCTATCTGTCTCTCTGTCTCTCTCTCTCTCTGTCTCTCTGTCTCTCTGTGTGTGAGTGTGTGTGTGTTTGTGTGTGTGTGTGTTTGTGTGTGTGTGTGTGTGTGTGTGTGTGTGTGTGCGCGTATGTGTACTCAGTTACTCCTTTCCTTTTTGTCTTTGAGACAGTCCAGCCAAACCTAGACCTAGGCTAGTGCTAGCAAGCTCCAGTGATCCAGTGATCTCCCTGACTCCACTCTCCACAGCCCTTAATATAGTCACATGTAGCCATCCCTAGCTTTTTACCTGAATGCTGGGGATATGAACTCATGTACTCAGACTTGCATAGCAAGTGCAATTACCCACTGAGCCATCTCCTCTGCTACCGAACATGTGATTAACAGAAACAAAACAAAACAAAACAAAACAAAACCCTCAACTGGACTGAACTGGGTGATATAACTGCTAAGAACATTTCCCACTAACCACATACATTTAAGAGGCTCTTAGTGACTCAGGAGTTTGCACCCTCAGACATGATGCTCTCCTGGTCTAATTGCCATCTGTTAAAAAAAAATTAAAATGCCTCTGTGCTGGTTAGCAAATCATTTTTACCAGGAGTGCTTACCCATCCACTGTCTTCTGATCACACCTGGTAATCAAGATCAGCTGCATGTCAGTGCTTCTTAAACTTTAGTGCATTGATGCATACACGCACTGAAAATTAATTTTGGCATGCTGTGACCATATACAAGTAAGTAGGCTATTTTTAAAAGGCATGTATTAGTTATTTTCTATATTCAAATCTTATCCTCCAGCTTTACAAGCTTAAAAAAAAGCAGTGTTCAGATTAAAGCTTCTATTTTCCATTAGAAATTGATTCTTGCTCTAGCCTAACACACTCTTTGGTATAAGGAGACGTGGGAACAGGAGACAACCTTACATTTTCTGGGTCAGCAAAGTGTCTTTATCTCTAGCTGTGGAGATGATCCATAAATAATTTACTAGAAAAACAAGAAGGAGTGGTGCGCTCACTAATTTTCACAGTGCTGTGACAAAATATTGGTAAAAGCAAGTTAGGGAGTGAAAGTTGCATTTTGGCCCATGGATATAGTTAGAGAAAGCCTGGTGACAGGAACATGAAGCAGTTGACTTCATTTTGTTCTGTCAGGAAGCAGAGAAGGACAAAAACTGGTGCTCAGCTTGCTTTCCTGTTCTAGTCAACCTTGGACCTCAATCTGTGGAGTGATGATACAGCTGTATATCATAGGAAACAGCATGAGAGCCATACCTGAAGGTGTCTCTCTGAGGTCATTCTACATCAAGTCAAGTTGGCATTTGCTTCTCAGCACAAAGAGCCATTATGACCTGTGAGATGGGAGTACCACGAGAACTGTTCTAGTCACAATGATATTTTATAGTCTGCCAGACATCATAAAACTAAGATAAGGGAAGAGCCAAGTCACAGTATGCAACTATAACTAAGGGAATATACATATATATATATATATACATTTTGTATATTGTAAAATATATATATTTTACAATTTATCCAGTATTTATTTTCTTCAAAATACCATGTGTTCCTGAACATTTTGCTACTTGTTAGTGGATACCTTAAGCACTTATTTGTGTATATGTATATATAAATATTGAAGTCAAAGTCTTTGAAACTGAATTATCACTGCAGTTCAATATTATTGTTTTCCTACATAACATAACTTTTATTTCAGACAAAAATATTTAAAATACTATTTGGTATAAAATATATATTGTATATAATATATAAGTAAGTTATAATAATATGTTTCTTTAAATTTTTAATTTGTTTGAGACAAACAGCATTTTAGGCTTTGAAGATAGATTTTATTGTATGACATAAAATGAAGTCTTGTATCTAATTTAAAAATATGCAGAATATTCACATAACTGTTTTGATTTTAATAAGCACAATCACATAGGAATAGTAATAAATGTCACTATAATGTTTTGTGGTAATTTATATTTTGGTTCATGTATTTGCACAATGATAATTCCCAGGAATACATTTCTTCCTTCTGAATTTCTAACTTCTTGAAATTCAGCAATCTTGTGTGTAAAGTCAGGATAATATTCCTTCTATCTCCCCCAGATATAGTGAGAATTGTCCCAATGTTGCAAACAAAATGCAGGAAGAAGAAAAGAAAGAAAGGAGTGAAGAAAGAAAGAAAGGAAGGAAGGGAAGAAAGGAAATCTTCTAAGAATCTAACTGCAGCTATCATTGTCCTTAATAAAACAAAGCAGATTTCTCTTTCTCAGAGTCCTCACTATGAAACATATTCCAAAGAAGAGATGTGGAGAATTCCCAAAGCCAGGAAAGCAAACTTTTATTTATTCAGCCTTAAAATATTTGACTCATTCTGGATTCATGCCTCCATTGTTTCATTGTTGTATATGCTGACTTCATGGGACATCAAGGCCCTGGCTGGCTTACTTATCAAGGTAATTGATGAACACTTAAGAGAGGAGTTATTGATGACAGTTTTTGAACACTATTTTCAGTCCCCTGATGGACATCTGTGGCAATGTTTATTGTCAAAGTGACACCTACAATAAGAATTATAAGACAAGAACAGTGACTGTTGTGAGGGAGGAGTCTGTGGGATTGGTCAAGGCCTCGTGATATGTTCCTTCCTTGTGTCTTCTGAGGCTCTACATCTATATCCCATCCTGTTTTAAACCTGTCTACGTGTTTGGCCTCCTACATTGCTTACTCCTCAACTACTGAACAACAGGAAGGAGGTAGACTTCTTGACACCCAATAATGTTCATATTATGTGAACTAGGAAATATATGCATGTTAAAATCCTGACATAGTTTATTTGCATTCTGGCTTTGAGGAGACAAAAGAGCAGAGATTTGGAATACTGGAAAAAGGAACAAACAGGAGGGAGTGGGGAAGGAGGAGGATAAAGCATGCTGCCATTTCTTTTTACTGTGTGAAGGATACAAGGGGAGATAATTGCTCATTGGACTAGAAGCTGGGGACAAGCAAAACTTCCCTTACATCTATGCACAGAGGAGACTTCCTCTAAGATTTTCTATGTACTCCTTAAGGATAAAAATGCCTACTGATATTATTCAAGTAGCAAAGATTAGCTATGTTATAAGCAGCACAGCAGGGAGAGCATTGAATCTTGTAGGCATAAAGCAACAGATTTCAAAAGAATTATTTGAAAGGATTACTAGTAACATAGCACAAGCACTTCAAATAGTTTTGTAAGACAAAACTTATGATTTATTCAGGGATCAAGTGCCTAGGCACTGAAATAAAGCATTTATATATCTCACTGTTTGTGGTTTAAACTTTTTGTGTAAGTGATATAAATTTCTAGCAATTGTGGAAGGAAAAGTTTTTTATCATAACTTAAAATACAGAAATACAGTACTGGCAATAATTCTCAGTAGGTAAAGGGACCTTATGCCTTGTTCATAGCTTAAGTTTGGTTCCTAGGAACCACAAGGGTGGAAAGACGCAAATGATGCCAGCAAGTGGTCCCTGACTTAAACACATGTGCTATGGTGTGCACATGTCCACACACAAACAAATAAACATACATACAAACAAATAAATATGTGGAAATATAAATGGCATGGCTACTTGTAGTCAAGCATTTTCAACTAAATGGAGCAAAGCTCTTTCTCACTGTTTAAAACAGGAAAATAATAACTTATCGAACTATTGATTCAGCTAACATGTAAGTAAAATATTACTTAATATCCATTAGCCATCAAAAAGAACTCATTACATTTCCAAGAGGAGGGAATCGTGTCCACTTGTCTCACCACTACTGTTCTCTCCACAGTGTTTATAATTGTCTTCTCAATAGAAGAATCTTTCTAGTTACTTTATAAACACGTGGAATCTGAGTATTTTATTTCCTTCTCAGTGATTTCCATATAGCATCTCATTCTCACATGGGAAAATATATACTAAAAGAACATTACCTTTCTTCACAAAATTCACTGAAAACTATAGTAAACACAGGATATCTTGCTTTCGTACACTCATTGAAAGAGTTGTGATTTTCTTTTTATGTTTTGTCTACTTTCCTGTGTTTCTTTCATTTTCCCCTTATTTTTCTTTTGGCTTTTTCTCTTTTTTTCTTTAGTGTTATTATCTATACTTTGTCCTTGAAGCCAATAGCATGCATTTCTGAACCAAGATGCTTGATATTATTAATATATTTAGGATGGACATAGGCTGAACATGGAAGGAAAAATATCATATGACATAATTTGTATGTGGGATCTGAAAGCATTCAACTCAGCCAAGGATGGGCTAAGAATAGGGTAAATGGTGGCCCCAACCCAAACATTTTCTATGAGGTGAGCATTCCTTGGAGCTCTTGAGTCTGACAATACTTGAGCCAGGTTGGCAATGGTAGCTATGATATATCTCAATACTAAGCTATCGTATCAATCTTCAATGTATAATTTAAAATATAGCAATGCTTGGGGAGAGAGTTGGTTACATACCTGCGAAATAACCACAAGGACTTAACTTTAGATACCTGGCACCTATTTACATACTGTGCCTGACACCATGAATCTGCCAAGTATGGACTAGTAAGAAAACAGGTGACTCGCTGGAGCTTATTGGGCAGACATTTCAATTTGATAACCTTAATATTTCTCAGTAAATAAGCAGAAAGGGAAATGAGGAAGACAGTAGGCTATGACCTTTGTCTTTTACATGCATGGGGACAAGTGTTTAAATGTACCTATGCACACATGTGCACACACCCGCATGAACATGTACATACAAACCATACACAATTTTTTAAACTGAAAGTTGTTTTAGTTATCTTGACTATGTCCTATTGTATGACTTTTTGAAAAATTAAAGACCTCAAAAAAATCAACAAGACAGTATTATTCTTTAATTTGAAGTGGTTGGAAGAAAGTTTCTTCTACAAATATCATAAAGAAAATTCATGCCACTCTCTTCAAATGTCAGTTTTCTTGAAGGTTGGGCTTTGTGGGCTCAGGTGACACTACTGAGTTATTTCTCCTCACATGGTCTTTTTTCTCAGTATATGCGGTATAATCTGTTCTTCATATAGCATCAGCTGCCAAACCTAGACATACAATCACACAACAGGCCTTTGCTTTGACACCGTTTTTCTAACCCTCTGGCTAGGATGTTACATAAAAACATCTGAAAAAGCATCACTTTGATGAACAAGAGTTAGATGGAATGATTCATTGTGGACCATTGATGGAATGCTTTATCCTAAACTGTTTCTTAGTTTCAGGAATCAATCCTCTGTACAACAGTCTCCTCCCTTTAAAGATCAGGGATTTTCATAGGAGATGTGACAGAAAAAGTCTATGAGCTAGAGAGAGTAGATAACTAACACACAGTGATTTCTCAACATGACAAAGCTGTTTCTCACATGAACTCACTTATGACTGACTATATGCATAAGACCACACAAGATTAAATCAGTCAAAATCCCAGCATGCTGTGGGGCTCATGAAGTTCTATACCTTGCTGAGGAGCTCCTCGCATCTTCCCAAAGACAGTGTTATACCTGTGCACATAATTTCATTGCTAAGCCAACTCAGGAGTTTTAATTAAAGAGTACATGAAGTGAGAAGGACAAGATGTGGTGGGTACAGTGCAGAATTTATAAAGGAGCATATAGATGGATTTGGTTCAAATACTGCATATATATGAAATTCTCAAACAATACAAAAGAGTCAGTGTTCTCCATTATAAGGTATACTCACAACCTCCAAACAGCTCTACTAACATAATCAAACATTCCCCTTCATCTTAAAATCCATGATACTGTTTCCTACACTAACTTTGCAGAAGGATGCAACATCTTGCTTACAGCTTATTTTGTTCACCCTGAGTGTTCCAGAGGTTTATGACCTTTCAAGGATAGCTTCTACATCACCTTGCTTTCAACATAAGATGGTGACTCAAGCCTAGGATATTGGACTAGAAGTTCTGAGTCAAAGAGTTGAGACAGCCTTACTTTGTGTAAGAAATGGCTAGAGATTTTCTTCTTGGACAACTGAAAGTCAGAAAATTGTGTCTTTCCTGCGATTCCAAGTTTCAATCTGTTAAAAAAAAATGCCACAGGCAACACATTTGTAGTTCGTGTTTATATTACATCATAGGAGCTAAAAGCAAATATTATGAAATGGGCATCTGTATATTTTATGCATAGATTAAAGGGGAGTGATACATTTAATATTCTGAGCTGCCATGTTATGTAGTCCAATGGGTGTTCTAGTTACCTCAGTGATCTTTCTTAAGTATTGACTGAAGTTTTTTACTATCATGGGAGGCAAAATTCTAAGCCATTCTGAAAATTAAGGGATGTTTCTGGATGGGTTACTAGAGAAGATGGTTTTCTTTTAAGCTAAATGAGTTCTGTACTGCTATATGATTTCCTAATACTGCTTGTAAGCATTCTTCTAATGCTACCCATATAATACCTTGTAAAGCTAAAGTTTTTCTACCAGACATCTTTTTTCTTCCTTTACTGTACATATAGAGCCAAAAGAACTAAATTTCAATATCCTTTTACATTTCCCCTTAGAAACAGAATTATTTCATGTTGTTCAAGTCATTCAAAAGGTAGATTTGCCAATAATTTATTATTGAACAAAATAAAACCTAATGAATATCATTTGATTCTACCAGTTGTAATTACTTCACTTCCATCCAATCCTCACTAATATCTTTTCTACAATTCCTCAACCTTCACCAATGTCCTCTTTGCCATTTTTCTAGCATTTTTCCACTAAAGACAGCTCTACTTGTTTTAAATAATTATTTTTAAAACTCATGTTTAAACTTCACTACTAATAAAATTTCCTGGCCTTGTTTATCTACTGCTGCATAATGAGAACACTGATGTAATAATCTGTTATTATAACTAAATTTGTGTCTCTTACAATCGACTTGGAGATTTCAGAAGGTAGAATCTGGCTTTATCTACATCTGGTAGCTTCCATACTTCCTGAGCAGTATGAGTAGGCGCTGATCATTATGGGCTGATATCCTAGGCCAGATACTGTACTAAAGATATGAATCTTTTCTCATTGTATCTATCTATCTATATATTTTAGATGCATTTTTGTCTTTGGAGATGGTCACTCTACATAGTACTGTCTATTCTAGAACTCACTGTGCAGAACCAGATGGCTTTGATCTACAGTGATCTGCCTGTCTCTGCTTCCCAAGTGCTAGGATTAAAGCATGTACCACCATGCCCAGCATGAGTCCATGTTATGTGATTTAAAGTTTTGTTTCATTGAATATTGAATATGCTCCTGTTTTATTCTCTTCAGTATGTTCTATTTGTTACGGAAGCTATATTCTTACTTCCTATAGGAAGTTCATTGTATTGAATAACTAACTCATTAATTACCTTCCCAGACATATATTTGAGGTTGGAGTTGTAAGTTCATTGTATTTCTCTTTCAGTATTCCACTATTTCCTTTCTTTAGAGGTATGGAAGGTAGACTAAGTAGAAATATGGAGATTTTAAAATATGGTATGGACTGTGACAACAACTCTGAGGAAAAGAATGCTTGCAGTGTACATACAAGGGCCTTTGTTTGACTCTCTGATACCCAGTATAAAAACTGGGCACATCATTCAGTGACAAGTGGCCTTCTCACTAAGGAAGGAGAGGAGTTCATGGAGCCTAGGAACTTGCTGGCCAGCCATCAAAACTGAACCAACAAGCTTCAGATTCAATGCAAGAAACTATCTCAAGAAAATAAGGTAGAAAGTGATGGGAGAGAACTTAAATTGTCCTTTGGCTTCATTATGCACACACATAAGTAAGCATGTGCACCACCAGCACTGACATAAGCACAGGGATACATCACAAAACACACACACACACACACACACACACACACAGGTGCCCCCACATGCACAAGCCAACCCTCCTTACCCACATACAGGCAAAGGAAAAAGCAAAAGAAATCTGAGCCTCTGGGCATCCTACATGGTGGTCCATACACAATAGGGGAGCCACAAGGTTCTCCAAATGCTGATTCATTCTTCAAAGGGATGTAAATGGAAAAACTCCAGTCATAAACAAATGAAAGTCCCCTCAGGGGTCTGCCTGAAATCAAAGAATCTTCTTGCTCTCCAGTCACCTGCTCACAGTCAGAGAAAGTGCTAAGGCACAAAACAAAAGCCACACAGAGCTTGGAGCCTACTGCTAGGTGAAATGGGCATTTGTACAAAGAAAACATTTTTTTTAAGAGAACCTGTTTTTCATCATATAATGGAAATTAAATGTTTGAAATGAAAACTATGTTTCAAAAACTTCTAGATACAAGGAAATTCTTTTAAATCTTTCCCACTAATTCCTGTAACAACTATAAACATGTCATGTTTAAATTTATCCATAGATGGTCCAGATATTGAGTTTTTTCTAATTTCTGTACAAAGCATACTTTTATATTAAAGGGTCATTTTTACTATTGCTTCATATCTTATCTACCTTTAACTGATACTTATTCTTTTATTTTTAAAACATCTGTGTTTATATTTGTGTGTGTGTGTGTGTGTGTGTGTGTGTGTGTGTGTGATGTGATGTGAGTACACAGACATTTGTCTGTATAGGATAGAAGAGGATGTCAGATCTGGTGTTGCAAGTGGTTGTAAGCCTCCAATGGGGTGCTGAGAAGTGAATTCCTGTCTTCCACAAGAAGGCAAGAGCTCTTAACTGCTGATCATCCTCTCTAGGCCTAATAATTCTTCTTTTACATAAAGATATTTCCTAATACATACTATTTTGACGGTTATACAACCTTGTTACCTATCAGTGAGTGGCACTCACATATTTTGAGAATGTGGAAAAACTACATATTATATACTAAATTAATTATAAATATTCAAAAATATTTCTTTAATAATCTCTGAGCACCTATTTATTTTAATGATTATTTTGGATAGTGGAAAGAAAAGCAGGAAGGTAGAAGATATTTAAATTAATAATATAATTTATTTACTTCTTCTATGATCATGGCTAGGTCTGTTCAAATCCAATTTACATGTAGACAATGTTTTGCCTTTAGGTTCTAGAAGTCTTCTGTTATAGAGTATAGAAGATATACTAAAATATCACAAATGTCTGCCCTTATTTACTTAGTATTAGAAAAAGTGTTCCCTTCACCCATATTTACATAAGAGTTAGTGGAGGTGCTGTAGTAGCTTCATTTGGAAGAAATGAATCTTTCAAATCTTCTTTATTGTTAGACAGTAAAGATGCATGTCAGGTGCAAGCTGTGCAGGCCAGAAGGCAGCAGGTACCCTGAGTGTGGCTTTAGCAGAAGATGGAGGAAGGATTGAACCAACTCCTTCATGCTCCCCGATGACCTCCTCATGTGTGCTTTGACACATGTCCACCTTCAAAATATGGAAAATGTACAAAATGGTTTTCTTATAGTAAAAGAAATAAATGGAAGAGATAAAGACACTATTTGTTCTAAAACAGGGACTTTCAGCTTACAGTTACTTTTACTAAAATCACTCAAAAATATACTGTAATGTACAGTGAGATTTAATTTAAGAATGTATGTAACTTTAAGAATGTAACTTTAAGAATGTATGTGAACAGCATACCATGACTGTGTAAAACAGATTATACAATTCCATATGCGAGTTACAATACCATACTTGTTTCTTTCCTGGACCCCTCATGTCGCTCCTCTATGACGCCCAGTGTCCTGTTTTTATGACAGTGGAGGAAGAGCAAACGCTGTGCTGAGGACTCACCATTGCTTTTTTAGGCACACCCTTAAAACAAACAATAGCAGATGTATTTAGGCTGGGTATAATTGAAAGGAAATGGGGTAACCCTGGTTTGTTCGGATGAAATAAAGAAAACAAGACATACCCCTAACAAAAATTAAGTAAAGAGTGTGACTACACATCTCTCTGCTGGCTACTTCTCTTTTATTAAAAAAAAAAAAAAAGTCAATAAACTATCATTTTGGATCTCCAATTGGCCTTGCTTCCTAATCAGTTTCTGCAGCCAGAGGCGGTAAATGTTGAACCAGGCACTAGGTGAGAAAGTGGCGATCCCAGAAATAGAAAGTGTAATTCTAATATGTAATTCGCTGGAGGAAACACTTCAAGGCCTCTATTTATCATCTGAGCAGGGACCTCTGTAGGGGAATGTGCATTTGCATTTTCTGAGGCAGAATGTACTGCCTTTCTTCAGAAATAGCCTGGGTGGATCGACACCAACTCAGCATCTGTTGGAATGAGGTAGTTGGTCCTTGGTCCTGATTTTGTCTGATTGTGGTACCTGAAGAACTTTTTGTAGCTGGTGTGGCCCACTGGCCTTAAAGCTATACTGGCTAGGTTTCTGAAAGCCAGCAGGACACTTGCAAGCCCTTCTTACCCTGACTCACCCCACTTCATATAGAAAATGTGTTAATACTGCACATACTGAAACAGCTATGGACCCCAAACCAAATATTTAGATCCCAAAATTTACTACATTCCAATGTGTTTACCAATTTTAAAAAGTTTCTAGAGTAAAACAACAACAGCATTATGCATCGAGACACTTCAAATGCTTTGATAGATGCCTCAAGTAAATACGCTTCAGAGAAGCAGGGTACCTCTAAAACAGGCCTCAGGTGTTATTGGCGCATAATCTTTGAGTTTGTATGTTTCAGATGAGTTGGATATTTTAATTGATAGTTGCAAAGATGTAAGGTCACAAACAGGAGGCTAATAAATAGCTATTTGGGGGGCTTAAAATGGTCCAAAAGAATTTGGCTTTGGACTTGCCATATTCCTCTCTCTCTCTCTCTCTCTCTCTCTCTCTCTCTCTCTCTCTCTCTCTCTCTCTCTCTCTCTCTCTCTCTCTCTCAGCTTTGGGAGCTGAATGAGCTTTACCTATTCATTCATTCCCTGTATTCTCTTGAAGCAAGTGTTTCTAAAAGCTGAACATCTTTCTTGTGCCAGATGAAGAAGTAGAAGCAGGAGACATTCATTACAAGATAATGGGTGAAGCGGGCTTACAGGAAGGTGAGTGTGTCCAGGAAGGACTGACATTCATAAAACAGATCATCACCAAGGACAAACGGGAATCATGAGCACAGCAGAGCCACTGCATTCAGACACACTTGACAGTGAATTTGATCATATTGGGAGCTGAGCAGAAGTATTTTGTATTTGATTATTCCCAGTTTCCTAATTTGTACTGATTTCTCTTCAGTTCTTCTGTCCAATAAACAAATAAACAAATAAACAAACAAATAAATAAATAGAATCTGCAACTATGGAGGTCAGAATGTTATTGCTTTAGAGCTGTGCACAGCCCTCTGACCATGCACCTATAACTGATTACAATGAGGACTCTTGGGTCCCTGCTTATTCTTTTCAGCAGAGTCTGACATGTTACTTGTTTCAAGAAACCATTGACACACGTCCTACTCATGTCACTTTTATCGGTTTTTTGTTTGTTTGTTGTTGTTTGTTGTTGTTTGTTGTTGTTGTTTATCTATTTTGGATTTTTGAGACAGAGACTTGTACAGTCCAGGCTGGCTCCAACCCTGGAGTCCACGGATTACCTAGGACTGCTCATCCTCCTGCCTACACCTCTCATTTCACTTAGGGAAAAAAAGAAAACTGAATCAAAACAACTGCTACATTTTCTTAGGTATTTGTATGTGTGTACGTGATTGTGTATGTGTTTTCGTATACACATACACAGGCAAGAACATACGGCACAGATCAGCATGTAGAATGTAGGCCTAACAAGAATGCACTTCTTGCATTCTGCAGGTGGCAGGGACTGAATTTACATCATCAAGCTCGATAGCAAATGTCTTTAAATCTTGGAGTATCTCAGTGGTCTTTACTTCGCTTTGAACTTGTCTTGTCCTCTCTATTTCCATTCACCTCAGTGATGCTCATTTAATAGCTACAGTTGCCTCAGGCTGGATCCCACAGGCAAGATGTCTGAACAGCAACACCCCTTCTCTGCTTCTAGAAAAGAAACTGGCAAGAGTGTTTTCAGGTGACATGGCCATAGCTTCTTTGTGTATCCAACCAGTAGAAAGAGGAGAAACAAAACAGAGGCAAGGCCCATGTCTACCTTGGCTCATACCAGCCTCAGGTGCTCTTTGTGGTCCCACTTTTCTGGTTCAGATACAATCAGAAGATGATTGAGTGAAGACCGTTGTGTAGCAGTCAGTCACTTTCAAAGGAAAGGCTTTTAACACAGTGAGAAAATATGAGAACTATGGAGAATGTGGAGATAGTCATTTATCCATTCAGTCATTCATTTCTTGTATCAATTATACATCCATGCTACTAGGGTTATATTCTTTATAATTACTTGGCAATTTGAAAAACGTCATTCAAACTCTTATACTTTCTTCAGTAGGATGAATCACAAACCTTCTAGTTATTTAAGGCCAACTACTCTTGATATAGGTAATCCATTAATAGTGAGAGTGATTAAAACAGTGCCTTTGTTGAGTTAGTAATTGTCTCTTTAGATTTACCTTTTATGTATATGTGTGCTTTATCTGCATGTATGTATGTGCTCTACATACATACTTGTACTGCCTGAGATCAGAAGAAGTCGTTAAAGATTCAGGAAATGGAACTGCATATGGTTATGAGCAACCATCTGGAGGTAGGCAAGTAGGGTCAGGTCCTCTGCCCAAGTGCTCTTAAGTGGCGAAGCATCTCTCCAGCTTTTCTTATTCAGTTTGGGTCATATTCTATTAGGTCTCTGAAAACAGATTCCTGGTTTGCCTGAACTTTTTCATAGTTAAGATTTTGGAAGTTACCCAGTGTAGTATCCCTTGGTTGGAGATGGAATTTGGGTGTTTGAAAGGCCACTTCTAGTTATAAAAGCTGTGGTACTTTCCTTTAAAACAAAACAAAACAAAAACTACAGGACAAATTTGGCTTCATGCCCAATTAACATTCATCAAATCTGCCTAGGTCTTGCAGGTGTGATTATTTTTATCCTTTAACATCCTAGGTGTTAAATGATGCTGAGTTGCTCTCTATAGCTTTCCTTTAAAAAAATGAAGGAATTACAGGAGGGAAGAAAGACACCAATATAATCTGGGTAGGCATTAATTTCCCAGTGTAAAACTAGGTTATACAGTACAGCAAGCTTCATTGGAACATCTGTTCCAGTCCCCTGTGTTGTAATATTGAGACAATATTTCTGAAGGATAATTCTAAGTTTGACAGGACTTGGAAATCCCCAAGTAAGCTTCACTATCTGTTTATGGAGCGGTTACACTGGATCAATCTAGCTAAGCTAAAGTTATATTTCCCAGGATTCATTTCCCATATGGTTTGGGGTTTGCATTGGCCACTAAGAACATTTTTTTTTCAGGAAATGTGGAAGACAGAAGGAAAACAAAGGCCATATTTCATTGTTTGGAATTTGATACAGGGGCTGAAGAGTAATCTCAATGTCTGCTCTTGCTGAGGACCTGAGTTTGATTCCAAGTACCCCTGTCAGACAGCTCAAAGCTTTCTGAAACTCTAAGTTCAGAAGATCTGATGTCATCTTCTGATTCCTAGGGGTACCTGTGCTCACATGTACACATGATTCAAAAATAATAAAATACTAAATCTACTATAGATTTGATGCAGGACCTGAAACTGGCAGCTGGCACATGCCGTATTGTTCTATCAGAACTATATATGCTCCCTCAACTCAAACAGGTTTCTTCCTTTGGCATCTGCCTGTTGTCTATCACAGGGAAAGTTAGATCCATGATAAGGAGCATCAGCCTCTGTTTGGAGTCAAGATATCCAGACTGGAAAAACTGTAAAACCATGAAGGCTGCAGTTTTCCCTTCTGCCTCTCACTTCCCTTTTAGTCCCACCCATTAAAGAAACTGCTCCACCTTGACAACTATGACTGAATGTCACAGGGACCTTGTATAGCACTAAAGGCAAAGGTTAAACCCCAAGCACCAGATACAGGGTTGTGGGTTCTGTGTCTGGTTCACTACAGGGCAGGGCTGCTTGGAGAGGCTGGACACAGGGAGTTTGTCTGTGCTTACAGGACACCACCGCTGGGGCGGGTGCTGGGCTGTAGGGAAGCACAGAAATACTGATCCAAGTTTGAAAGCACAGTCTGAAATGCAGGAAGCTGGAGCTGGCTTTTCAGTCCCCGGGCCTTCGAAGAGGCTGGGGCTATGGAGTTCCCAGGCTCTTGGACACACAGGCACCACTGGAAGTCACAGAAAAGCTGAGAATGGTGTCTGGGGAGGTGTCTGGGGACCGCAGGCTGAGTCTAGCCCAGGGCCTGGGAGTGTGGAGGGTGAGAAGGGGAGCTCTGGCTGGTTCCCTGATGAATGTCCTTTGCTTGACAGAGACAGATTTGGTGGCTATACTGGCTGGGAGAGCAGACAGGCCTTCTACAAGAGACTAGATGGCGGATCTATAGGTGAAGACTCCCAAGTCATGCAGAGAGTAAATCCTCAGTAGCTTCCTATAGAAATTCCCATATTTACCTAACGTCTGACTGCAAGCATGCATCCCTTAATCTCCATTTTCATCCAGTGTGAAAACTACTAACACTCATGGCTAGTTCACTAATTATCTTAGTTAGGGTTTTATGGTATGCACAGACACCACACCACAACCAAGGCCACACTTATAAGGAAAACATTTACATGGGGCTAGCTCACAGGTTCAGTCAATTATAATCAAGGTGAGACCATGGCAGCATCGGGGCAGGCATAGTGCAGGAGGAGTTGAGAGTTCTATATCTTCATCTGAAGGATGTTAGGAGAATACTGGCTTCCAGGCAGCTAGGACAAGGGTATTAAAACCCATGCCCACAGTGACCCACCTATTGCCAAAAGACAACAGTGTTGCCATTTCTACTGCAATGCTATGCTCAGTAATAAGGAAGTGAATATACCTGTGACCACTGGCAGAAAAAAAATGGGCAAAGAAAACATGATTTATGTAATATATAATACATTTTATTCTTTCTTTAAATATGAAGGAAATCCTACTACTTTTTTACTAGAATGTGTAACCTGAGGATATGTGTTGAGTGATATAACACAGGCATGAGACAACATTACTTGTATGTAGACTGCTCAAAAATTGAAGTACAAAGAAAAATAAATAAATAATGGTCACTACAGGTGGGGTTTTGGAAATATAAAACAACAGAAAACAACGAATGTACAGTTTAAGTTCAAGAAACTTCCTCCTTATCAAAGTGATTATTCAAGAAGAGGGTTTTTCAGATATGTACTAAGAGTGTAACTTTCGAAAGTTCTCATTAAAAATAATAACCATAAGAGGAAGCACCTAGCTTCACAGAGATTTGAATTGCCAAGGTACAGATGAGGAGGAAGGGATGGGAGAAGTATTATAAGAGGGCTACTGGGCAGAATGTAAAGTGAATAAGTAAAAAAAAAATTAATTAAAAAATAACAATATTATGAGTTAATGCTATGTTAACAAGCTTGATTTATCCTTTCTATGATGTATACAATAACCAAAACATTCTGTTCTGAATTATGCATGCATACAATTTTTTTACTTGTCATTGGAGAACTAAGTTAATGCTTTCTAAAACAAAAAATAAAGAGGACCTATTCAATTTTCATTTCTAAAGCTGTAATAAAACAGCTTGACCAAAAGTAACAAAGATGAAAGAGCCGATTTGAATTACATTTCCAGATCATGGTCTGCCTTTTAGACAAGTCAGAGAAGGAATGCAAAGGCAGGAACCAGAAGACAGTATTGCTTGCTCTTGTATCCACACTCAGTTCTGCCCGGTAAACTTCACAGCTAGTGGAGTAAGCCAAGAACCATGGCTTACTGGCTTACTTGTTCAGGTGTGTGCTTTGTTAGTTTCCTTCTACAATCCAGAGTACCTGCCCAGGGACTGATGCTACCCCTAGTGGGCTGGAGAATCCTACATCCATTGACAATCAAAACAATCCCCCAAAGATATATTTGTAGAATGATGTGATCTGTGCAAATCCTAAGTGAAGACTCCCTTATCATGTTTCCACACATGTCCAGGTGATAGTTATAACTAGCTAATACTTTCTCTGTGCAGGTGAATTTTGTGTTTAAGAAGACAAAATGATAATATTTTGTTCTGGACAAAATAAGAAAGAAAGCGAGAATAGTGCCTGAGAAGTCTTAACTAGATGTAGAAAGTATTCATATTATTCAGATGGTATATTTACATCATAATAAAACTCATGAATTTATTGATAAAAATGTTTTTTCTCAAGAGAGAATAATTCTTTTTTATCAATTTGAATCAGAAAAAAAGTGGTAAGTATAGTTGATTATGAACATAGAAATAAAGTAATTGTTGACAGTTAAGAAGGCCTAAAGGGAGCCTTAAATTTGATATCTGAAACAAAAAGATTAGCAGTCTTGGCTTTAGTCTGAATCATAGATAGACAACAGATAATCAGTTTTCCTTTTATTTGCAAGTATGAAAGAACCATACCTCTTGGTGCTTTAAAATGTGCTTGCTACTATTTAATGTGTCAGTAGGATGCTTTGAAAGATGTCATTTATACAATTACAATTTTTAAAAGAGATGAATCATGTCTTTAATCTTCTTTGAAATTCAAAATTGCTAGAGATTCCAAAATGCCTGCTCAAGTTCTGAGGGAGACAAGAGAGCCTGCCCTCCTGTGCTCAAGAAAAGCTAGTGAAAAAAAAATATCAGCCCACTTAGAGATTTCAGGGTTGAAATCACACAGTTCCTGAGAGAAGTCACTGTATCTGACATTTTTTCCTTTGGGTTGTCCCATGAGTCATCTAAGAATGGTGTCAGCTTTTTCCAAGTGCTGAGTGCTGCAAACATTTGATGCTTCAGTGCCAAACCAGTTTTGACAAAGTTTATCACTGGTGCCAAGTCTCATGAGGGTGTGCTCTCTGCATTTGTGTTTGAATCTCAAGTGGGACTCAGGCTCCAGGGGTTCCCCCCAGTGTATGACTGAAACATGACAAAGGGATGTCAGCAAAATGGTTTAGCTGGGTTTCAACATAAATTTCCTTCTTTCTGGCTCCAGTATAGTTGAGAGTTGGCACAGGGCAAGACACAATGAAGGGCTACACAGAAAACGCTTACCCAGGCAGAAACTCCGAATTCTTCAAAACATAGAAGCAACCCATCAAGGAGATATTGCCAGCAGCTTGTCATTGCCTTCAGCCCTGGAAAACAATTAAAAAAACTATATAGTTAGGAAAGTTCACAATGGTCTAGGCAGAAGATATACATTGGTTAAGTTAATGTAAATTATTTGACACTGATGAAAGAGTTTTCTCTACAGCCAGCAGGATTCACTAAGGAAGACTATTGTTTGGCCTGCTATCCAGATGTTATTCAAATGGACAGCTGGTAGGCTCTGTATTCCCAACACTTACTGCATTTAATCCCTTTCAACCTTACGTTATTTGCTCATGGCAAAACAGCAGAAGCTTAACCAGCATCACATCAGTGGAGAAGTCAAAGAGTCCAAGGTGCTGTTGGCTGGTAAACAAAGCTGTTCCCTTTCTAATGTGCTGAGCAACCTGAGCCAGGCTTCTGGGGCATCTCTGTGATTTTTTTTTTTATTCTTACAACAATATCACAAATTGGACAACTATAAGAGACCATCAAAATCAGAGTCTGTGCTTAATAGCTTTCACTAAGGATTTTGGGATGAGCAAACAAGTGCTGTGACCCACTCAAATAGATTTGCAGGCAGACAAAAATGGGAAGATTGGTGCTGTGTGATATTACCACAACACTACACTGGAAAATTTCATTTGTTTTCTTTACCCTTTGTTTCCCTTGCTGGAATACCTAGCCAAACATGGTAAGAACTTGACTATGCAATAGGATTCTACCCTTGTGAAGATTGACATGACTTGTGATTTCTTTCCATATTTCAGTTTGGTGTAGCAGAGATTAGCATCTTGGTAATTTAATGGGAATACAGCAAGAGAGGATTCACAATTCATTAAAGGAACAATGAAACTAGATGAAAGCTATCTTAGATGGAAGTGAAAGTCATTTAACCTCTGCAGTGTCTTTTGTAGATAGTGTGTGTGATGAAGCTACATGCAGCAGCTCATATCCAGAAGAATAATTAGTAAAAGAGCCAATTTTCTATTCCCAGAATTCTCTGTGAAGTGGAATCAAACGATTAGAGGTTTTCTCTTCCACTGACCACTGTAAACATACTGTAAATACCTAGCTTTATTCTGCCTCCTTAAGATAGGTTTAACTGCTGTGATATTACCTAACATGCCAGCCAAATATTCAATCTGTGAATACATATTTGTTGCCATTTTGTTGATCATGGAAAGGTCCATTGTAGATAGCACTTTCTCAGACCTTAGAAGGACTAGTGTTGATTTTGTGACTGAAGAGTATACTGAGTTTGAATCTCAAAAATATATACAAAGTTAGACAAGGTAGTAGACACCTATAAATTTAATGTTCCTGTGTTGAGATGGGAAGCAGAGACATGTAAATACCTAAAAGCTCAGGAAATAACTACTCTGATATTTGCAGCAATAAAAACCAAAGAGACTTTGTATCAAATGAGATTCAATTTGAGAATGGAAACCTGATGGTTTCCAAGATTTCAACACATACTCCATAGTATATATGACCTTGTACTCACATGCACAATTATGCACATACATAGTACACATTCACACACACACTGAGATATATAATTTAGAGCCATAACTTCATAAATATATTATTTGAGAGTAAGATTAATCTTTTAACCAATGTATCATAGATGATTTTAGATGTATGATTGTCATCTTTCTGATCTTTTAAAAATATTTGTGCAATGTCTAAAGATATTCAGTGTTTCTATTAACACTACACACAGTACACAAGAAAACACAGAAACTCATCTCTGCTTTGTCTTCAGGATCCTCTGAATATCTTAGCCTTCTCTGAGAATCATAAATGTGTGCATACCCAGCAAGCTTCTATATATTTCTCTTTATTGCTTAGAGTGTTAGAAATGAGTGGTGTCTTCCCAAGAGCCAGTGGATTATGAGCAAACAAGAACCCGGTGTTCCTATAGGAACCTTCCATCCACTGTCAACATGGAGGGACTTAGATTGACTTCAGGTACAACATGAGTAGGGACATGGGGACAGGAAGAATGGTGTGAGAGGGAGGGAGAATACTGAAGTAAAAATGACAATGGAAGTTTCATAGCAAGGTGTGAGAATCCACAGAAAAGGACAGAGGAAAACAAGAGAACGATGGATGAATGGAGAAAGTGATTTTAGTTATTCTACCAGCCTTCTGACCTGCAACTTTCCAAGGCAACCCAAGAAAGCACTTGTCTTTTGTTTCCCATTCCATATATATGTCCTTCTAATGCAATGAGATACTGAGCACTAGTATTATAATTTTCTAGTAAATATTATTTTGTCCATTCTAATCTATAACATACCCTTCTACAAAACAAAACAAAACAAAATAAACAAACAAAAATTCTGAGTTTAGATGATGACTCAGTCCATGAAGTTCTTGGCTCACAAACACATGAATCTGTGTTTGATATCTAGGATCTAGTATTTAAAAAAAAATGTGGGCATTGCTGACACAGATTTGATATCCAAACACTGTGTGTGGAGGTGGAGAAAGGAGAACCTCTAGAATTCCTGGACCAGGCAGATTCAACTTCACATGGAGGGCTTCACAAGCGAAAAACAATCTCATGAAATAAAAAATGTAGATAGTGCTTGAGGAATGCTAAGGACTGACACCCAAGCTTGATCTTTGATCATGATATTTGGCCACCCAGGTAAACACACACATGTGCTTGTGTGCATGCACACACGTGTACACATGCTCATACACACACACACACACACACACACACACACACACACAGCTATTCTGAAGATTTACAATCTGCTCTTCCTCCAGACACTTAACAGTATTAAAAATTGCAGGTTCCTTAGGAATCAATCTTTCCAAATCTCTCAAATACAAAACCACCATGAGTGAGAACCTAGAAGTGTGTAGCCTTTTCCCAGCAGATTTGCATACAATGCTTGCCTCTCCCAGCCCATCCTTTATAGATGTCTTCAGAATCTGAAATGTCAGCAGCTTTGTCAGAAGGGAGACCACACAATTAGTATCACTTTACTGTGCCTAGAAAGTCTTTAAGGCAGAGAAGGAGATGGACTGTACATTCACTCCTGAAGAGGAAATTGCTCCCTAATGAGGACTTAGCATGCCACTAGGCTCCAGCTGCCTCTGCAACCTCATTCTTGCTTTTGATTCAGGGTCATGCTTCTCCACCTGTGGGTTCACTCTCCCTGTCTCTTTCCATCCTAGCCATTGTCTGAAGGCTTTGTCCATTCATCAAGTTAAATGAGGCTAAGAAGACAAGAAGATCATGCAGGTTATATTTTTCAGTCTACCTTCAGTAAAGTGTAAAGGAGAATGATCTACTGTACAGTTTCCTGGCTGAAAGAAGCTATTATCATTGTCCATTTGGTTCTTTTCATAGTTTATTGGGCTGTCATGCCACAGCTTATACACTCTTGTACTGTAACAACTTAGTTCTAAGGTATAATAGGAGCAATCTCAAAATGGTATGTGTGTGCAGTTTTTTGAAAGTTTGGGGTCTTCATTGTTGAGTAGTCAGTAAAGTACTCTGCACAAGCATAAGGACCTGAGCTCAGAGCCCAGCATCCAGACAAAAACTGAGCATAGCATTGCGTGTCTGAAACCCCAATGCTGGGAGGAAGAAAAAGAAGAATCTCTGAGGCTAGCTGTCTAGCCAGGATACTGGAAGAGTCAAACTCTTAAGATCATGAGAGATTCAGTCACAAACGAAGCTGGAGAGAGACTGAGGAAGACAGTGTCAGTATCTGAAATCCCACTCACATGTGTAAATTAATACAGCACATACATGCATACGGATTCACAGACAAAGTCTGAAAACTAGATTATGCCACTGCCCCTTACAATTTATTATTGAGCTACAGAGACAAATGGAAAATAGGTATACATGGAAATTCTACGTGGTGTGCTATAAATGACAAAACTGAATTTAGTATTAGCTAGGTGAAGGAAATTCAGTTTGGCTAATCTATGCAGATTTCATCCATATTCACGATGTTACTGATTCTAATTTTAAATTCTGAAAAGTAGAAAAGGCAGGGAAATTTCTAGTATCCTTCTATCGCTTTCATGACTCAAAACAGTGGCGATCTACCTGACCACACCTAAATAAACTACATACTAATTTTATGAATATCTGAGTGACAGTTTATGCACAATGCCACACAGTATCTTTGTAATCGCTTCACCAGTTTGTTTTTCCTTTTGTGTTCTCTTTTCTGGATTGCTGTATTTTTTATAACTCCACAATTGGTCCCCAGAGATCATAAAGCATATTCACCATTACTGTGCTTGCCAGTTACTCAACTACATCTTGAGATTCTATCAAGATATTTTCTGGAACTGCTCACTTGAGGATTAAATCTTCTCCTTAGATGGGAAATGGAAAGAAAACATGCATTAAAGCTGGTAGTTACAAGTCTTCTGCTATTGAGTAATATTCTTTGTGTTTCTGAATTAATTATGATGATTCATTGACTTTTTTTTTAAAGCAGGTTAAGTGGAAAAGGCTTGCAATGAGTAATAAGGAAGAATGAACCAAAAACTACTTATCTTTTCCTTTATGGTAAGGACAGAAGAAAGAGGAAAAACAAAAGGGAAAAATGGTGAAAGGGAACTAGAGATTGTATAAATGACTGTCATTCTTCCATCCTAATTTTCCCTACAAGGAGATCCACATACCCATGGATGTCCAAACTAGAACTAAACAGAAACCTCCAGGAGTTTCCTGCCAAATCCAGACTCCTGTGTCTCCTTCTCAAGTTCTGGGCCTTATAGTTGGCTGTTGTCATTGCTATGATTGCTTTCTTTTCAAAATTTCTTTTAAGTGCTTGTGAGTGAGTATGCTGAAGGGTAGAGGTGTGTGGTTATGTACAATTGTAGTCTCTGAGATAACACACCATGACCAAAACAACTTACAAAAGAGAGTATTTTGTCTGACAGTTCTAGAGACATAATAGTCTATCAAGGACAGAGAAGCATGGCAGCAAGTGACAGGTATGCCATCAGGAACAGGGAAGCAAAGAGCTCACTCATTTTGAACTACAACCCCCAAAGCGAGATAGCAAACTGGAAGTAGGAAGGGGTTTTACCTCAAAATCCCACCATGGGGATCTACTTCCATAACAAGGCTACACCACCTAACCCTTCCCAAACAACCATACCAGCTGGGCCCCAAATGTTTGAATTCTAGGCACTTTGAGGGAAAGTTCTCATTCAAACTACCACAACATGTGACAGTGTTGGGGACCCTAGAGCTGTAGTTACAAGCAACTGTGAGCCATCTAACATGGGGGACAGGAATAGAATTTAGTCCTCTGGAGAAACAAAACACATTCTTATACACTGAACATCTTTCTAGCTCCCTATTATCATTGCTCCTGTTGTGTTTCCGTGTATGTATATTTGTGGTTAATTCGTTATATTTGATCAGCACATAAGAAGATTCCAACACAGATAAGACAACAATTTTTCATAAACCTCACATATAGCGCCCAGGCAGACACTGTATATCTGTTTTAAAAAACTCAGATATCCTCTGTTGATGATGTAGTCTTGATAACTAATGTATGAAGCAGTAACCATGAATCAGAACAAGTTTATAAGTTGAAAAATGCAATATGTTTGAAGGAATAGATAATGTTTAGATGATGCCTTAATTTTCTGTAGGTAAATCACTAACTTTATATACTTAACAATGACTTTATGGGTTTGTCTTTGTTTAAATATGAATTGCATAAATTAGTAGAAGAAGCCAAACATAGTACACATGCAAATAATCTCAGGGGTTGGCTACTAAAGTCAGAAGGGCATGAATTCGAGGCCAGACTGATCTATAAAGAGAAACCATGCCATGAAATAAATTAAATGCTAGTAGAGTAAGAGGGCAAGTGGGACAGTCTGATCTCAAGGAAGCCTGGTATGCCTCCCAGATATTATTTCCTCAGTTTGGTAGCATCACTTCAAGGTCTTAGAGTCTGTGGATGAGATCTGAGCTAAATAATTGTTACATAAAGCATCTACACACTAAAGTTTTAAAATGTAGTTAAGTCATCAAATTCTTAATGAAAATAAGATTTAGAACATATTCATCTATTTTAAACCAATACTCTTTGGCCTCTGTATTCAAATTACATGGGAACATAAATATAAATAAATAAATTTGAATGTGGTACTCCTCCCAAGAAATTGCTGTCAAAATTTCCATAAATATTTGAAGTTCATTTGATTGAGTTGATGAACTGATCATTGTCCAGAGAGGATAAAATCAGAATGAGGAAAATTAGTTTGATTAAAATTTTATTTGCTTTGAAATAAGGGACTGTAAGGAAGTCATCCAAAAGCTGTCAGGTTTTACATAAACATTCAGAATACCCTGACATCACTCTGTTCCTTAGTTCTGGCTCCTTATGTGTTGGCCAAGGCCAGCATTTCTCTCACAGAGTGGAGAGGCCAGGCTTAATACATGGTCTTCATTTCCTGGATCTACACAGACACTGTCCGGTTCTAAGTAGGCAGCTTCAGGATTGGGGCCCCTAAGGAAACAATTCTCTGATGTATAAATCATGGGCCAATAACTCTCTGATCCAAAAACTATGATTTTTGTCTTCTGCAGCAAAGTTTTTATTTGTGTGCCTCATCCAGTAATATCGTCAAGAAGCTTGGCCTCAGTCATTAGTATCTCTGTGCATTTAACAGTGGACTATTATCAAAGCTATTTTCTCTTCTCTCTTCTCCCCCCCCCCCATTGTAGTCACACAGACTTGAGAAGTTTGTCACATTTTCCAGCTGAGATATCACCTGCATCAAGAGCCCTTAGTAATTAACACAACTTTACAGTTTTTCCTGATTTTACTCCTATTAATTTTCTGATGTATATGATAGGAAGAAAACATTACTAATGCAATCATTATGAGCTGGCTTCTGTCCATAATTCTCCAAAATAGTATTATTCTTTCTTTGTTTCTTCTTCTCTTTCTTTCTTTCTTTCTTTCTTTCTTTCTTTCTTTCTTTCTTTCTTTCTTTCTTTCTTTTTTCTTCCTTCCTTCCTTTCTGTCTCTCTCTCTTTCTTCCTTCCATTTATTTCAAGACATTGGATATTCACACAGATCAATACAACTTTTCTTTGTAAACAACAGAGATACTAACCTGATTCATGCTGGGTAGACCATGATCTCACAACAGAGAGTTCTGGGAGCTTTGGTTCAGTGGTATAGATGGTCTAAACAACATTCACCAGACTAACTAACTGATGATCTTGTCTAATAGTATCCAGGATTTTAAAGAAGTATTGTCTAGCATTTGCTTATTTGTCTATAGTGTTTTCTTGAATGTATATATATATATGTATGTATGTATGTATGTATGTATGTATATTTGTAATGTGTGGACCTTAGAGCTCAACATCCTAGAGTTATTGCTCTCTCCTTTTACCATGTGGGTTCCAGGAATGTAACTCAGCTTATCAGGTTTGGCTGCAAGTGCCTTTACCTACTGAGCTATCTTACCAGCCCTAGAAATTTTATATTAAGGGGAAGCTCAGTATGTTGGTATGAGCTCTGTCAGGAATAAAGCATCATAAGAACTAAAGTGCAGGGAGTGGAGTATGATGCTAGAGAGATAGCTCAGTGGTTAAAAGTTCTGGCTGCTCTTGCAGAGGATCAGGGTTTGACTCCCAGCACCCACACAATGATCTATAGCCACCTATAATACCTGTTTCAGGATACCCAATAACCTCTTCTAACCTCTTCATGGACTAGGTACACATATGGCAAACAGACATACATGTAAGGCAAAACATTCATACAATAAATGTAAATAGAAATACAAAAATTGTAAAAGAATTGAATTACATGGTCACATGTAATTCATACATAGTAAATGTCCCTGTTTATATGCAGTCTCTTTCCTGGCATGTCTTTAGCTAATCATGGAACTCCCATCCCCCACACACACACTTATCTCACATCTGTCTGATGGGAACTAAGTCCCATCTGAACAATATCGTGTGGCCAGTTACTAATATATGGGTTTATTCGATATTCACATCAGAACATCTAATAATGTACATTTACACAATGCAATGTACATAATTTTGTTAATAGGACTCCTCTTCAAACAAAAGGAGCATCCTAACCTCTCCCTTATATCTCTTGAGCATCACTATATCTTCAAAGATCAGTAGGTTATTTAGTAGTAGATGCTTTTCTGTAATCCCATGGCTGTTTTCCCTCAGATACTTCTATTCATAAAGTAGATGTTAGGAAGTAAAATTTGACTGGAAACCCTGACCCAACAGCTAATGAGTAGCTCAAGAATGTTTGATATTCTCAGTGTGTGTCAGCCCAATCCATTGTCTATAGCAGAGCATCTCAGACCTGGGCTGGCATTTGCTAAACTCTGTGTTGGTTCAACTTGACTGTTACCTGGTAGGGTTTAAATCATCTAGAAGACACCTCTGTACCTTTCTGTAAGGCTGTTCTACAGAGGTTTAACAGAAGTGTGTAGACCCTCCCTGAATGTGGAAAGCAACATCACTAAAGAGACTAAAAGAAGAAACCATGATGGTTAGTAATGTCCCTTTCTCTCTGCTCATTGGCTACAGATACAATGTGACAAGCTTCTTCATGCCTTTCTCCACCATGCCTTTCCCACCGGGAAAGATGGACTGTACTCTCCAACTGTAGTCCAAACTAAATCCTTAAGTTATTCCTTTTAGTGTGCACACAAACTAAAGCCTACCCCTCACTAATAAATCCATCATTCTTTTAACCATTTTGTGCCTTCTGACATCACAGCCCTCCCAATGTTCTTCTATTTTCTTCCATAAGCTCTACCCATGTTAGTCTGTGAGCCCTGGCTCACAGTACAGGCTTCTAGAGTTTGTAAGCAGCACTGAGTTTAAAGCACACTTGACAATGATAGTTTATGAGCCTGTAAAATTCAAGGTTGGGCACGAGTTTCTCTCAGACTTTAGAAAATAAGACTTCGGGACTTTGGATATTTCTTATTACTGCTGAAAGAAACTTCTCAGCGCTTGGGAGCACTGTGCTGGTATTTGTTTTCATAGTGAGGTTAAGAATAAATTGTGGCTTGTTTGAAAGCTTTTTATTATGTTTAAGTGTATGGTTATCATTATATTTATCTTTATCAATTCTTGATTTTTTTAAGATTTGTTTGATTTTTAGGTGTGTGTGTGTCTATATATGTGTGTATGCATGCTCTGGTGTGTGCATATACCCGAAGAGGTTCTCTTGAGCTGGGGTTGTAGACAGTTAAAAGCCTCTAAGTATGTGTTTTTCATTGTTTTCTGGCAGAGATTTCTGCTTGCATGTTCTTCCTTTGCAGCTGTTAATGATTAAAGGATATTAATTTTTAAAAAATGAGTCCCCTGTATTAATTCTCTCTAATTTTGTACAAATTGTATTACTACCTTCACTTCATACCTTTGTGCATAGTATTCAGATTTAGTGTAGTCTTCATATGTGAACTGGTATATATTTACTTTCTATACTGGTACTGTACATTGGCACATTGTTTGGGTAGGTTGGTTTCTACAATACAAATGGTAATTCTATATTTGTAGGGGGAACTGCAGGGCATTCACAGAACAGAGATGTCACACTCAGGATGTATGAATCTTGGTAGCAGAACTCATCCCACTAGGGTGAACATCTCAGCTCCTCTTGCTCCAGGATTCTAAACATCTACCCAACGTTCTCATACCCACTCTTGCGAACGAATGAGCATCTCAGCATGCCTTTTACTAGGTGCCACGTGTAAGAACATGTGGAAATCTTCATCTCAGCATGCCTTTTACTAGGTGCCACGTGTAAGAGCATGTGGAAATCTTCACTTTGATCGTCAGTATTAAGTTGACTCTACAAGCTTTAAATTAAAAACCTCTGAAAACAGTAATCAGATGAAATTGTTGAGTTCCTCTTATATCTTTGTTTCATATGACATAGGTATTTTCTTAGTTATCATGTTGTAAAATATTGACCAAAAAAATCTCCTCCTTCTAAATATTAAATCCGGGTTTCAACATATAGAATTTCACACATTCAGAAAAAGGGTATGTTTTATTAGACTATAGTTTTGTCTAATATGTGTCATTTTTGTGTATGTTGATTATATGTACATGTAATTCATAAGGAGGAATGAGATAAGTGATTTTCTGCATGGCCCTTTGGATCCAAAATAATTACTTTCTATGTATTCTATCTCTTATATGCATTTTTGAACAATGTTTCTGCATAGCAAGGTCCACAATTTAAAATTTAGTTTCTTAGTTTACAGTTCTCCCTACAGTTTCAAATCTTATAAATTTGTCATAAGATTAAACTCTTAGCTCTACCCGTGGATCTTTATGATTTAGCCCAAAATGTCAGAAAGTGGTCTGAGCATAGACTTCATTTCCTTCCTTGGACAAAGTAAGCATTCAACTTTGATGTACTGTGAATAATGTGTATGCTTTAACTTTATAAGATGAAATTTTATAATTTGTCTAATAGAACTTTGTGGAATATTTATTGTTAAAGAAAAAATTTATATGCTCACTAACACAGCATCATATTTTCGTGTAGAGTTCTGTTGATTTCTCTTGATTCTAAGTGGCACATTCATGAAACTATGAAATAAATTTCATAATTTAAGGTATCAATTAAATTATTTTTAAAAATTCATCAAACATTGATATTTTGGAAAGACTATTTCCTGACATCCTTTTGCAAATAAACTTTCCCCAAAATTGTAGCACTTGGATTGGATATAGCTGTCTCCTAAGAGGCTCTGACATTACCTGACTAATATAGAAGTAGAGGCTCACAGCAATCCATTGAACTGAGTGCAGAGTCCCCAATGAAGGAGCTAGAGAAAGGATCCAAGTAACTGAAGAGTTTGTAGCCCCTTAGGACAAACAAAAATATGAACTAACTAGTACCCTAAGAGCTCCCAGGGACAAAACCACCAACCAAAGAGTACACATGGTGGGACTAATTTCTCCAGCAGCATATGTACAGTAGAGGATGGCCAAGTCGGCCATCAATGGGAGAAGAAGCCCTTGGCCCTGTGAAGGTTCTGTGCACCAGTGTAGGGGAATACCAGGGCCAGTAAACAGGAGGAGGTGGAGTGGCGAGCAGGGGGAGGGGGGACGGTACAGGGGTTTGTTCTTGTTGTTTTTGGTTTTTTGGTTTTTTTGGTGTTTTTGGAGGGGAAACTGGGAAAGGAGATATTGTATGACATGTAAATAAAGAAAATATCTAATAAAATAAAAAACATTGTAGCACCTGAAATGTTATTCTTCTTATAAGACAGTGTGCTAACCTATTACCAATTCACAAAGCCATGTGGCTCCTGGGTTAAATATTGGATTTCTTCCAGTGCCACCTAAACTCTACTGAGAAAATACAAATGCAAATACTACTACTACTGCTGCTGCTGCTGCTACTACTACTACTACTACTACTACTTTACTACCTAATAATAATAATAATAATAATAATAATAATAATAATAATTATAATAATAAAGTAATAACAATAGATATTCTATCAGATTAATACATGTCTTAGGGTGAGCAGGATATAAAATGAAGAGATATGTCTCCAATATTCAGAAGAGCATAGCAGATAAGAGAAGATGTATTAACTAAGCTATTAAGGCTGTCCTGAGTACAGGGTCCCCAGTGCAGGAGTTGGAGAAAGGACCAATGAAGCTGAGGGGTTTGCAGCCCCTTAGCAACAATATGAACTAAGTAGTACCCTCAGAGCTCCCAGGGTCTCAACCACCAACCAAAGACTGCATATGGAGGGGTCTGATTGTTCAGGCAGCATGTGTATAGTAGAGGATTGCAAATTCAATCATCAATAGGAGGAGAGGAGCTCGGCCCTGTGAAAGTTCTGTGCCCCAGTGTAGAGGGCCAGGGCCAGAAAGTGGGAGAGGGTGGGGTGGCAGGCATGGGGAAGTGGGAGGCAACAGGGGTTTGTTTTGGTTGTTTTTGTTTGTTTCTTTGTTTTTTGGAGGGGAAACTGGGAATGGAGAAATTTACATGTAAATAAAAAAAATGTATTATCCTGAAAAAAAAAAAAAAGACTGTCCTGTAAATCCAACCTTGATGAGTGGTTCTAGCAATGAACAACTGAAATAATGGCCCCCATGTTTAACCAGATTTAAACAGGAAATGTCATTTCTTAATAGGAAGCAAAGGGGGCAGTTGTACTATTCTTCCTAGATTTAATAAAGCTACTATTCTTAACGGTAAATATGAATATTCCACAGCTATAGTCTTTAGCTGTGTAGCTATGCTGAAATGAGCTCAAATACTAATTTGGGAGCAGAAGAGATGGCTTGATGGTTAAAAGTATTTACTGCTCTTCCAAATGGCCTAAGTTCAGTTCCCAGAACCCATGTTGGGCAACTCACACCAGCTGTAACTCTGCATCGTAGGGATAAATGAGTTCTGGCCTCTGTGGGCAATGCTCTCACATACACATAAGCCCATATGAGCGTGCATGCAGGTTCACACGCACATATGCACACTTTTATGAAGATACAAATCTGTTAAAATCTGTCAGCAGTATCTTCAGGTTGATTTTTACAACAATCTGCTTTTATATAAAAGCTGTAGATTTATTTTGAAATCACCTATGTGAGAGCTAACCAGTCTGAATCCTGGTTGGCTTCCAAGATTAGTCATGTAATGGAGAATAACACTAAACTATTTATTTAGTTTCAGTTATTTTAAATTTAATCTCAGTTATAACACTCTGAAGTTTGTTATTTCAATTTTCTTGAGAAAGAAAATTCTATAACTGTTAAGCATATAGAAATATGCTAAATTTTCTATTCCTTGTCATTTTTTGTTTTGAGATTTCAAGACCTTGTTAATTTTGAGATTATAATACAATTTCAACACCTCTTCCTTCCCCTTTCTCCCTTTAAACCCTCACACATATACCCCTCCCAATCCATGCTCTCTTTTCTCATTTATTGTCATTGAATACACACACACATATATGTACATTAATACATACATTTACATACATATTCCTAAGTATTATCTGCTCAGTCTGTATACTGTTACTTATATGGAGGTTTTCAGATGCTGAGATTAAGAGAGATTTAATGCTCTATAAAAATATTTATATATAATATATTAAATATATATATATATATATATACGTATATTTATACATATGTATACACCAAATGGGATCACATGTGTGTCAGTCCTACCAATAACAATTTACACAATACTGGGAGTTTATGAAGGGCTGTTTACCATATTGTTTTGCACATGTGAGTTTCATAGAATTTTCTCCTAGAATGATGTGCTTGACCAGAGGCTAAAACACGTTCACTCACTCACTTACTCACTCACTCACTCAAACAAACAAACAACAACAAAATAAGAAAACAAAAAGCCGCAAACCAAAGAAAAATTACATACATACATCCACTGTCTCTGTCAACTTTGTTTTGACATGGTCCCAATTACTAATTTTATAGCCAAATATTGTTTCAAAATATAGTATAATCATCTATATTTTCTGTTTTTAATGCTTTCCCTTGTTTCAAGCACTTTGGGTATACCCATAGTTTACCACAGCACAGTATATTTCTACTGCAGTATTCTATAATTCCTAAATAAACATAATTTTTAAATTAATCAATTGTTTTTAGCTAATAAAAATTAGCCATATCTTTTCCAGTCTGAGTAATTAACAGGAAAGAAATCTCAATTATTTTCATTGGTAAACTATTATTGCTTTACTTCTCAAAAAATAACTTCATGCTAAAATACAATTCATTCTTTTATAATCAAACTATACTATCTTTCCTTATGAAATTATTCAAAATTAATGAAAATTGTCAGTAATTTCTGTAAATTGGAGCACAAGTGAACCATTATTCTTTAAAATACAAAGTCATTATTAAGAAAATCACTGTATTGGGAACAGAATAGATGACTAACCATTCGTGTCTTTACTGGCTTTGCAAAGGAATCAAGTTTTGTTTAAAGCACACAGTGCCTGCATCAGTAGCTCTAGGGGGATAAAATTCCCTCTCCTGACCTCCTTAGGAACCTGAATACTTGTGCCTGAATATACACATAGGTACAAACAGGTATAAATGATTATTTAAGTCTAAAAAGAAAGTCTTTTGATTTTAAATTTGTCATGATCCACTGGTGCTTTCTCTGTGTAGAAGCGATAGACTCTTATGGGTACAATATTAAGTAAATAAATGAGTTTCCAATCTGTTTTTTCTCTTCGGCTACTTCAGACCAGAAGCACTGTGTATATGACTGACGAAGCTGAAGCACCACAGGAATAAAAAGAGACTCCAGAGTGAAATTCTAACTATTTATGTAATGGTTTATAGAAATTAAATTCCCAAGGGTACCTATTAGAGAGGCTTTCAAATTCTTGACGAACAACAACAAAAACAGCAACAACAACAACAAAAAACAATTTTTGAAGACACTTGGAGTGAGAATCAAGGAAAGATTCATTTTGCTTTCATAGCGATTGATGATGCTTAAACTGCTTTGCAAAGGCACTATTCCTCCTGGGTCATTTGTTTTGCTCAACATTGTAGGAGGATTTATTTCACCCATTTGTGGTTAATAGCTGAAATGCTCATCACCTACGCCAGCTCCCTAGGAGAAACTGGGATTTTTTTTTCTATTTGCAAATTCTTTAGGAACTGTTAAATCTATTGGGGAAGGGGTACAGGGAGGAAAAAACTGAAAAAAAAATGATTGTACTTGGTGAACATAAATATCTAGTGCTTATAATTATGTAATGAGGATCTTAATGCAATCCACTATGATATGTATGGATGCAATTGTCACATCTAAATGCTATTCAAGGCACTTGGTAGTACTCATTTGGCTTCTACAAAGTTCTGTGGATTCCTTTGGAGAAATTTAAAGGGATGACAACTAACTCATGTGGTTGTCATAACCCTATACTTGGATTCTCTGGTGTCTGTGGCACCTGCTAGTTATCCTACCCTGAACAACAGCTCCAAATTAATAAATCCATTCACTAACAAGTCAGCGTCTAATATGGTAACCAATCACAGTCTATGTGATATTTCCTTTAGTGTAGCACAAATCTTGTGTCACTCTTGTAAAATAATAAATTTGGTGCTTGCCATTGAGTAATTCATAATGTATTGGGAAAATTCTACTGAAATCAGCTATATACTTACTATCAGATAATATTAGCATCAAATTACTCATACAACTGAGTGCATGGAGAAATTACTATAAATAGGTATATGAACTGAAACTGAAGTAGTATATTTTCTATGTTAAATTTAGTTATTTA
>NW_022196903.1:74167477-74206039 GCF_008632895.1 Mastomys coucha
TGAATTTGCTGAAGCAAAAGAAGAGATGTACTGCTCTTTTATGACAACAAGGTCTACAGAGCAGCAGTAGGAATGGTGGGTCCAACAGTGCCAGTAATGGTGTTCTAAAAAAAAAAAAGAAAGAAAGAAAAAAGAAAAAAAACAAACTTGGGGAGGAAAGGAGTTATTTGCCTTATATTTCTGTGTCACAACCCTTCCCTGATGGAAGTCAGAGCAGGAACTCAAATAGGACTCTTGAGGCAGGAACTTAAACAGAGACTGTGGAGCAACACTGCTTCCTATCTTGTTTTTTTTACTGGTTCTGCTATTTTATACAATCCAAGACCATTTTCTTAGATGGTTATGCTGACATAGAACGGACCCTCTTCACATTAATCTGGTGAAAATGACACATAGATTTGTCTACAGATGTATTTGATGGAGGCAGTTTCTTAGTTCATGTCTCTCTTCCCAGACAACTCTCACTTGTGTCAAGTTGACAGAAAGCTTACCAGCACAAAGTAGGCTTTATATTGTAAAAGTACATGCTTCAAGTCCATAACTAAGAACTCATAGATGTATATGAGCAAAGGACATCCCAAAATGGTAGTGTAAATACTCTGGTGAAAATCTCAAATTAGCATTATTTCAGGTGGAAATATATTATCCAACCCTCTTGATTTATATGACACATAATGCTGAAATTGAATGTTAGAATTGTGAGTCAATGGAGCGGTCACAAAAAGGGACCTAGCATGACGGCACTCCATTAGACCCAACTAGCAGCTGAAAGAGTCAGATGCAGATATTTACACCCAACCAATAGACAGAAGCTGTGGTTGAATTAGGGAAAGGCTCAAAGAAGCTGAGGAGGAGGGCAGCCCTGTAGGAGGACCAGCAGTCTCAACTAATCTGGACCCCGGAGATCAAACACCAGCTGATATGAGGCCCCCAAAACATATACAGCAGAGGCTTGCTGGGTCTGTGTTCAATCAGAGATGACGCACCTAACCCACAAGAGACTAGAGGCCCCAAGGAGTTTAGAGGTCAGGTGGGGTAGGAGTTGGGGGGCAGGGAAATTCTCGTGGAGACAGGGGATGGGGAGGAGGTATAGGATGTGGGACAGATGGAGGATGGACTGGGCGGGGATAAAATCTGTAGTGTAGAAATTTAAAAGAAAGAAAGGAAAGAAGGAAGAAAGAAAGAAACAATTGTAAGCCAAAAGCCCAGAATCCCATAACTAATGTGATTATGACCCAACCCCATGAAAGGCTGTGAACTGAGAGCTCTACTGTTGTGATCATAAAATGAGAAAGAACCATAAGAATATGTTCTTGCAAAGTGTTTGGGAAGGCGGTGCCTGTGTGGGTCCATGCCGAGATATCCCTTCCCCCTGTGGAACCAGACACACACTGGTATAGTATAGGATAGAGTTTATATAGGGCATGGGGAGGGGAGTTAAGAAGGTAGCAAAGACAGAGAAAGGCAGGAGAGAATAGAGAAGTAAGGCCTGCCATGACCACGTGGAGGGAGGGGGGAAAAGAATGGGGAGAGAAGGGGATCATAAGGACAAGAGGCAAGGTAGAGAAGCAGGAGTAAGAGAGAGAGAAGGGGGCAAGCAGCCCCTTTTATAGGGCCAGGCCCATGTGGCCGTTGCCAGGTAACCATGGGGAGGAGCTTACCTGGCTTCTGCCAGGTATTTGTGGGGATGGAGTTTATACAGAATGCTAACATCTACTGTTCAGAGTCCGAGTTGTCGGTTTTCTGCTCTTGACAACTTGTAAGCAAGAACTCAAGTGGAAATGGATTTAAGTAAAAATCAGAGGTAGAGACTCTGATTTGAATCCTTGCACGGCAAACTAAAAGGCACTAAAATGTGTGAGCAACTGCAAGACAATTTTATATGTCCATGATTCACATTGTCTTTAAATATTCTTCACCATTTTATGACTGGGTGTCTGGTAAATTAACAGAGCTATTGACAAATACTGAGGTCCTACCATTAAAACAAGTTAAGCTTTGATCAAAAATCAAAACAAGGGCCCAGTGGAATGGCTTTATGGGTAAAGGTACTTGGATGCAAAGTGCATTTGGAGGTCAAATCCCTGGAGGCAGGAGAGAACCAACTCTTGCAGTTGTCATCCAAGACCTCCACCTCAAAGCACACCATGGCATGTGAATGCCTCCCCAACACACGAATTAAAGAATGCATAATAAGAAAAGTGTCTGATTACATCTATTTTCTTGTCTCTTAGATATTACTTAGAAGCCTCTAACATCCTTGTCCTTCCTAAATTTCTTAAATCATGCAGCAAGACTTTTGAAAGAACAGATTTCTCACTAACACAGTCAGCAGTTCCTCTCAGGAGGGGATCTTTTATCCTCCTTTGAATTATTAGAGCTAATTAAAAGATATCTCTTTTTTTCCTAGCTGCCATTCAAGGAGTATGAAAGGGCTATCCTTCTTTCTTGTGTATCTTTTTGATTTTTTTTGTGGCCTTGGCAGAAAAACTAAAGGGAATGTTTACCCCCTAGTGCTGAAATCTAAAACCAAATCTGTGATTTATTTCCAACAAAGGAGGGAACTTCTCAGTTTACTAAATGAAACATTACCTTTCCCTTTTAATCACAGCTTGGAGTTTGTTTAAATATACACAACTTTTATATATTTCCAATATAAACTTTTCATCAAGTTTTCTAATTCCCGTAGACCAGCCTAGCCTTGAACTCACATATCTACCTGCTTCTCCTAATGCTACTATTCTTTTAATGCTACTGGCATTAAAAGTAGGCACCAACAGTCCTGACTGCAATTAGAAAACTTGATGGGGAAGTTTATATTGGAAATATATAAAAGTTGTGGATATTTAAATAAACCCCAAGCTGTGATTAAAAGGGAAAGGTAAATTCCAAGGCAGCCACGGCTACATAAGGAACTCTGTCTAGAAAAAGAAAACCTAACCTAATTTAAAACCTATTTTAAATTGAAATAATTCTGAACTATAAATTTAAAATATTTTCTCAACAGTAATGATGTTTTGATAAAAAGTGAAGAAATGCATAAAAGGGACCACTTGAATGTATGAGTTTTAAAAGATCCGAGACAAGTCTTAACTGTAGAACAACTTTTTTTGAATATGTATGATATTGTAGACATAAAACTTTTACCCTCTGATTCTGTCCCTCAAATTCAGAAAATTATCCAAATCTTCTTCTGGAAACATCCAGCTCTTATGTCATCAGTGCTCCACTCTATTGTGAACTTATGCAAATCTGGATGTGTTTTGTCCACTTCAGTCTGATAATCAAGTTGACTTCAGAGTTCAGCATGCTTTGGGCTTCAGCAAATATGATTACCTGACTTTAAATGGGTAGCTTGCCTTCTTAGAAAGGCAAAGCTGGGAATTAACATTGTGATGTAAATTCCCTGACTCCAGGGTCTCCAGTGTCTGCTTCTGTTCTGCTCTAAGTACCTTAATATGAGGCCCTTAGCCTCTAGCTATCAGAATCAAGTTCTAGCTCAGAGCAGGGAGAACAGGGGAAAGGGAAGGTTGCACAAGAATTTAACTGTCTTCTTAAGGGATTGCAAACCCCTTCAGCTCCTCAGTCATTTCCCTAACTCCTTCACTGGGGTTCCCATGCTCAATCCAATGGTTGACTGCAAGCATCCACATCTGTATTGGTCAGGCTCTGGCAGAGCCTCTCAGGAGACAGCTTTATCAGGCTCCTGCCAGCAAGCACTCCTTGGCATCAGCAATAGTGTCTGTGATTGGTGGCTGCCTATGGAATGGATCCCCAGGTTGGGCAGTCTATGGATGGCCTTTCCTTTAGTCTTTGCTCCACTCTTTGTCCCTGTATTTCCTTTAGACAGGAGCAATTTTGGGTTAAAATTCCCCTTTCCCTCAATTGAGGGCGGTGCCAAACCTCTGGATATGGTCTCTACAGTTCTCTCTCCCCTTGGGTATTTCAGCAAATGTCATCCCCGGTGGGTGCTGCGAGCCTCTTGCTTTCCTGGCTTCTGATACTTTCTGGTGACCACCCCTAATTTACCATCCCACATTGCTATATACCTCTCCCCCCATATCTGATCCTGCCCAAATTTTAACCAGAAGCCCTAGAGCTCTGAGGGGCTAAACCACAACTAAAGAGTAAACATGGAGGGACCCATGGCTCCAGCTGCATATGTAGCAGAGGATGGCCTTATCTAGCATCAATTTGAGGGGAGGCCCTTGCCCCTGTGAAGACTCGATGCCACATTGTAGGGGAATGCTAGAGTGGTGAGGTAGGAGTATATGGGTAGATGAGGGAGCATATGAGGATAGAAGCAGGAGAAGGGGATGGGGATTTGCAGAAGGGAAACCGGGAAAGGGGATAAAATGTAAATAAATAAAACATCCGGAAAAAAAAGGAGAATATAACTGTCACAAGAATCCCTGTGAATCACGTGAGACAAAACTGAAGCTCATGACTACTGATGTATAACATTGTGGTAGTTTGAATAGATTTGGCCCAGGGAGTGGCACTATTAGGATGTTTGGCCTTGTTGGAGTAGGGGTGGCCTTGTTGAAGTGTGTCACTTTGGGGGTGGTTTTTGAGAACATCCTCTTGTCTGCCTTTGGATCAAGATATAGCATTCTCAGTGTCTTTTCGAGCACAATGTGTACCTGGATGCTACCATGCTTCCTGCCATGATAATAATGGACTGAACCTCTGAAACTGTAGGCTAGTCCAAATTCAATGTTTGCCTTTATAAGAATTGCGTTGGTCATGGTGTCTCTTTATTGCAATGGAAATTCAAACTAAGACAATCAGCAAATTCAAAAAGGAAGGAAGAAAGAAAGAAAATCTAAATTATGGGTATGAATGAATATGAGAATAATCAACACAATCACACAATCTTCGGTAAACTATAACAGTTTTCTTTGCCTAATGATACACTTGTAGCAGCTCAGAAATCTTCTGTTTCATTTAATTCTAAAAAGAATTTTAATTGTAATGTTACCAATTTGTAGATACATACCTGGTGTGTGTGTATGTGTGTGTGTGCGCGTGTGTGTGTGTGTGTGTGTGTGTGTGTGTTAATGCATATGCAGGTGCATACACTCTTGTATATGCCTGAGAGCAGAGACTAGCAGCACCTCCTGTGAATTGCTTCTCAATAAATACCCACATTTTTGTTTCCATAGAGATCTCTCTCATTGGTCTGAAACTCTCCAATTAAGATAAATTGGCTGTGTATAATGGCCAAGAAACCCCCATCTCCATCTCCCCAGCATCGGTTACAAATGTCCATGCCACTGCTGTGTCCAGTTTTTGTTTCTTTGTTTTTACTATAGTTTCTGTGGAACAAACTCAGATCCCAGGTCGTCATACTTGCCAACTGAGCCAACTTCCCAGCTCTGGAGTCTTGTTAATTTGGAAAGAAATAACAATCAGTATGCACCAATAGTAATTAAATTTGATAATCAAAACCAGTTGTTTTTAATTGGTTAATGCATCTTCAAGCAGTGCAACATGTTAACATGCAAGTTTCATTAAATCTACTAATAGCCCATGTTGTCCATGGAACCACGTAGTGCATCTAAATTCAGAAGTGGGTCCCCATATCCTGAGCTCTCAGAGAGTCACTCCCAGAGGAGCTTTGTTAGTGTCTGGGTTAGTATTTGTTCAATTTTTGTTGGTCTTACAAACACATAGTGGATTTTGGAGATAGCTCAGGCTGTAGAATTCCTACTCTGCAGACTTGAGTTCAGTCTTCAAAACTCAGGTTTAAAATGCCAGTATGATATATGCCTGTGATTCCAGTACCTGAATCAGGAGGATTTCTGGGTTTGACTGACTGCTCAGTCAAGCACAATTAAAGGACAGTGAGCTACTATATTTCTAGACTAAGCTAATAAAAGATATATTCTCTCTCAAGAATGATAACAGAAGTTGGCCACTAGCCTCCACACATGCACATGTGGAACACTCATGCACACTTACCCAGGCAACCCCCCCGTACACACACACATACAACATAGAAACATACAGAAATAGGTACCCAGCACCTTACAAGAAAGAAAATAGAAAATGTAAGAATTTTAATCTTGAAGCTCATCTCATTTCTCCAAGAAAACTCTATTATCTAACCCACCCAACCAATGCTGCTTATTCTATGTATTTTGACCATGTGCTCATCTCTATACTAGTTTCCAACTTTTTCAAAAATATGTTTATTTAATGAGGGGTGAGAACTCTATTATTTGTGAGTATAAGGATCTATTTTTAGAGTACAGTTAGAAACTCTACTAGATTAAGAAAATGTTAGTAGTAGGTTCTTCTATACGGCATCTGACCTCTCCAGACACACGTAGTTGGCTAGGTTTACAATACCAGACATAGATTCCATCCTAACTAACTAGACAAGTCTTATTTAAAGTTTGCGTATTTCCCACTGGGGTATCTAACTGGGATAGTCATTGTGGCTCATAGACCTCACAGATGAGTAGGACTATAAATTGGCTTGGTTTTCCTCCTAGTAAATTTGCATAGCATCACCTAATATTGTGAGATCCAGTGCTCATGGAGAAGGCTTCCCTCATGGCCAGATTAGTTTCTTCAAGTCCTGTACCTGAAGTGTTCAGTAGTTTCTGAAATAGGTTTTACCTTCAAGTTTTGGAAAGCAACCAAGGACAATAGCAATGACCCATATTATTTTTGGGGTCTCCTGGACTCCCCTGAAAACTTGGGAGATTTTCTATGCCTAACACTGGGGGAGATATTGTTAGTCTATGGCTTTTGGGAGGGTAGGGGGTAACATTTTATATCTCATATGGTATAACTTTATCAAAACTACACACACACCCACACAAATAGATATGTTCATTATGTAAGTTAATGTTTCTCTACTACTTTCTCAGACATCTTTAGTTTTCTTTTCTTCTTCTTTTCCTCTGTATTGACCTCTTTCCTTTTCCCTCGTAGTTAAAAACTTCCCTCCCATTTCCCCTTTTCTCTGTTAAAACCTCTACATCCCCTCACTGGGGCTCCCTAGCTTGGTCTTTTTCACTTCTTTGATTTCTGTAGTTACTACAAGTTATATATTCACATTTGAAGATCCAGCTCTGGGTCACCATTAAGAAAGAACATGCAGTGTTTGCCTTTCTCTGTTATTCACTCAGTTAATATTTTATAGTCTCTTCATTTACCTATGAATTTCATTATTTCATTTTTCTTTACATCTGGAAAAATTAACAAGGTTTTTATGTATAATCATTTAATTATCCATACCTCTGTTGATGGGCATTTAGGATTTTTTCTATTATATAACTGTTGTGAAATAATTCTTCATACATTTTAACAAGACTTTCATGTAAAAAGATAAGTAACTTCATTCTGGAAAATACGTAGAAACATATTAAAAGGATTATATGATTGAAAATTTATGTACTATGATTAATATGACATACATAGATACTATATACATATATTATTTGTCATATTTTTACTTATACTGTTGAATGTTGGTATTATTAAACTGCTATAACTAAAGTAATTTTGGATATCCAAAGTCCAGCTGGCTTTGATAAGTCAACTACAGGCAATTAGGGTAGATACTACCATGAACAGATATTTCTTTCTTTTGTTACGAATTGTTATCTCAAGCTCAAATTTCTTAGTAAGGTACAGTCAGTAAATTAATTATTTCTCTGCTGTCTTTGAATTGCCCATTCATAAAACACCCTATCAATTTCATTATTACACTTTCTGTTTCCACACGAACCAGTATGTAGTGTCTAAAACAAAGTGAGTCAGAGCTAATAGTGAGTAAATATATGTTACAATATTGTTTTTTTCTATGTCCATATGATAAACATGATTCTTTCTTGCCATTTGACATGAAAAATTTTAAATATATACAGTGGAAGCATGCACTTGACCTTGGGCCAAGTGGCATCTTATAGCTCTACTAATTATCATATCACCATTTTACCACAAGGAAACAAAATCTAATCGTAAAGAATGAGGTTGCTCTATTTACTGGCTACAGGAGAATACCTAAGTAGTGGTGTGTAACCAATACAAGACTTTATTTTCCTATTTCCATTAACCTTTTCAAAATTAAAAACTAATGTAATGCAATTTGTTAATAGAAATAGTAATCAAACGTAGCTCCGTTTCTCTTAAACTGTTAATGATGTCATCAATTCTATCACTGTCCCTGGCATGAGTTGGAAGGACCGGGAAGATGCTCAGAGTCATCAAATGTTGACTGAGACAACTTCAAGAGACCTTACTCTGGACTTCCAGCCAAGGTCGTAGCCAAAACTGCTTCTTTTGTTGACTGTCCTTGAAATATAAGTACCACATTTATATACTCAGTATTTATAACCTAAATTAGCCTTCAAGAAAAACAATCTGTTTCATTTGGCTTCTGTAATTTTCAAGCCAAAATTAAGTCAAATTAGGGACAGTAATGGAAAATTCACATTTGATTGACTGTACCTGTGCTCAGGGACTCTCAGTGGCCAGAAAGTATGCAGGTAACACTTTGGAGAATCCCTAGAGGATACTGGTATTTGTTCACACACAGTTTGAAAATACTAGAACTTATAGTTGCTTAGTTGAGGAAGAGCTTAGTATTAGAATGAGAGCAGTTATTCTTATTGACCAAGACATGCCCATCTGTCTGTGTCTTTTCTGATCAGGAAAGAAATGGTATTGGGACCTCTTCTCATCTCTGTCTCATTTCTCATTGTCTGGAGAAATAAGGATTTCAAGTATGGGCCATGTATCCTGCTATGTGGAAACAGTATCTACAGTTCCAATACATTTCTTTCTCCACAGACCCCAAACCAAAGATGATGCAAAAGGAGAAATGGCACTGTGTTTTCAAGCCAGGTTCCAGTCCCCACCTAAATCTCATAATGCAGCTTCCCACTACTCGGTCTTCCAACTTCTTTACAAATAAGTAAGCCTTCACAGAAGCGAACGCCTGAGGATGTATTTAACAGGCCTCCAGAACACAGGCTAGTCAGAATCTCAATTACTGTCGTAAGAATAACCTTAAAGAGAGAACTTCTGTAAATATGTATCAACTGAATAAGGACAAAAGGATCAAGGGAATGAATGACTAAAAGGGTACAGTAGCTCCCCAGTTGTACTTTTGTTCTGTTTCCGTAGAGCATTTATTGCTTTAAGCTAGAGGCAAGACAGCAGTAAGCATTTGAGTTGCAAAAAATAAATGTAAAAACAGAACACTGACAAATCTACTTTTATAAGAAAAAACTAAGCTCCAAGTATAATCGTTCATCATCACTAGACTAACTGCAATAAAACCCTCCAACTTAAGCCAAGCATGCGTCTTCTTTTTTCCTCAGGTATAAATATCAAAACAGTTAAATAATTTCAGAGAAAATCTTCCAGCAAAGCCTTGCTTGTGTGCAGTAGAGAGGAAAGAAATGTGCCCTTCCAAGTCACTCACACTGAACCAGCTGGTGAAGGGGGGGAATCTGTTTGTAGGTGAAAGGGGAGAATTTGGGAAGGCTCATCAAGGAAAGAAAACTCTGAGAAGGCTAATGGTTGCCATCCAAATATAATTTGTGCTAACAGAGCCAGATAACATATTAACCTTCCCTGCAGACTCATCAGCCATAGGTTTGGCCATATGGAAGTTCCCATTCATACGGAGTGAATGTAAATAACAGTTTTCAACTCCAGAGTTATCAAAGCCATTTATGTTTCTGGCTCAGCAAGCCTTTCAGTTCTTTCCTAGATATAGTTAGCATAAAAGGGAATCCCACTGTTTCCACTACATTTGGGTTTAAAAAAAATGCATTATGCCCTAATCCTTATTTGTTTTTTTTTTTCTAATACGTTTTTAAAAGAGAAAGCACATTTCCTAAGCTTTATAATCACTCCTTCCTGACTGAAACATTGAAGGATAGCCAATTGGAAACCATCATAGCAAGAAGAACTAAATGTCACAGTTTTTCCTCTATATAATAAAGGTGGTCACCAACCCCCAAATCCAAAACCCCAAAACCCCAAACAAAAAAAAAAACAAAAACAAAACAAGGTGGGGGGAAAGGAAAGAATAACAAAAGCCCTTTCCTGTGGGTTTGTCTATAAGGAGCTAGGAATCCAGGAAAAATTTATAATCATCTTTTACTTCAGTGATGTAGGCATAGGGAGCCTGACGTAGGTATTTGGGAAAGCAATAGTTAGCTGGTTAAAGTGTACACAACTGCTGTGGGTTAATGCTTAGCAGGTACCTTTAATTTCAGTTTTACATGAAGTGTAAGACTGCACTTGCGGTCACTCAGAGTCAGCTTGCAATGAAATGTCTCTTCATGCTGTGTGTGCTGCAAGCAGGAATTGCTATTTCCACCAGGTGGGCAAATTTATGGGTATTTGTAGTAAAAAAAAAAAAAAAAACCCACATTATTCATAAGAGAAACACCTAGCAAAATTTAAAATCTGAAAATACAAAACTGGAGAAAGAATAGAAAAATCAGCACAACTTATCTTTAGATGCATACTACTTTTAAAATTTGCTTTTTTGTATTATTCATTTATCTATCTATCTATCTATCTATCTATCTATCTATCTATCTATCTATCTATCTGTGTGTATATATATGTTGGAACACACATGTGGAGGTAAGAGGAAAACTTGCAGTAGTTTTTCTTCTTCTTCCATCATGTGTCCTGGCTTTGATGATAAGAACTTTTACTCACTGAGCCATGTCATTGGACCTAGATTAATTGTGTGTATGTCTGTGTGTTCTTATATATGCATGCAATGTGTATATGTTTATGTGTGTGTGAGTACACTTTGAGGTCAAAAGAGAGTGTTCTTCAATCCCCTGGAGTTAGTTGTAAGCCTCCTAAGGTGAGTGCTGGAAACTGAACTCTAGTCCTCTGCAACTGCAGCAAATGCTCTTAGTCACAGATTCATCAATCACACTCCCATATATATTTATGAACTCTTGCTTATATGATTCAGGTTAGCCAGTAGATGTAGAATCAAATTTTCATTTTGAAATTATTAATATTGAGAGGAGATTAAAGAAAAGATGAAGAATGTGATGAAGTAGCTAGTGAACAGGAAGTCTCTCTAGAAAAAGCTGGAAGTATGCACACACATGAATAGCACTGATGTTTGTACCCACAAAGTACACCAGACTCAATTCAGTATCTTGACACCATTTTATTTTATAAACAGGAAGGAGAGTGGACATGAGATGTGGAAGAGGGGGATTTGTCAGAGCCTGGGCCACAGAAGGAGTTAGAGTTATAGGAAAGATGAATACGTTGTAAAAGGGAGTCTGGTGAACAATAAAAGAACACCGAGAAGAGTGCCTGATAAGTTACTGTGCATCTTATATTACTGATTACCTTAGTGAACCTTACTATTTGTATGTTGCCTGCCTGTTCTGTTCTTAATTAATATAACCATCCAAATAAATAACATAATGACCATACATTTAAAAAATTAATTGTTTTTGTATGTATTTGCTTTACATCCTGCTCACTCCTCCTTTCCCTGCCACCCACTCCTACAATCCTTCCCCTAGATACCCTTCCCTTCTCCACTGAATGGGTGCCCACCATCCCTGGTATTCAACCACTGTGGCACTTCAAGTCTCTGCAAGGCCAGGCACTAGCTTTCCCATTGAATCCAAACACCTATCTCACAGACAGGAAATAGCTTTTGGGATAGTCCCCTCTCTAGTAGTTCAGGACCCACATGAAGATCAAGCTGCACATGTGCTATATATGTGTGGGGAGGCCTAGGTCCAGCACATTTATGTCCTTTGGTTGGTGGTTCAGACTTTGAGAGTCCCAAGGGTCCAGGTAGTTAATTATGTTGATCTTTCTGTGGAGTTCCTATCCCCTTAGGTGCTGCAATCCTCCCTCTTGTTCTTTCACAAGAGTCCCCAGGCTCCATTCACTGTATAGGTGTGGGTCTCTGCATCCATCTGAGTCAGTTGGTGGGTGGAGCTTCTGACTGCAAACATAACAGAGTATCATTAATAGTGTCAGGAAATTGGTGCTTGTCTCCAATTGAGTCTCAGGATGGGCTGCTTATAGTTTGGCCATTACCTCAGTTTCTGCTCCATCCTCAATCCCTGCAGCATAAGTTTTGGGTTGAAAGTTGTGTTTTTGTTTTTGTTTGTTTTTTTTTTTCTTTCTCGAGACAGGGTTTCTCTATGTAACCCTGGCTGTCCTGGAACTCACTCTGTAGATCAGGCGGGCTTGGAACTCAGAAATCCACCTGCCTCTGTCTCTCAAGTTCTGGGATTAAAGGAGTGTGCTACCACTGTCAGGCTGGGTTGAAAGTTTTTAGGTAAGTTGGTGTCTCTATCGCTCCACTGGGGCTCCTGCCTGGCCATCCTCCTGCCTCTCCCTATACTGGACTCTGATTCCTCCTCCCCACTCCCCTCCTGATCCCTTCTCCCATATAGTTCCCTCCTTCCATCTGCCTATGAGGACCATTCCAATTTCCCTTCCAAGTGAGACTCAAGCATCCTTGCTTGTGCCCTCCTTCCTGTCCAGCCTCCTTTGCTTCTGTGGAGTATAGCATAGCCATCCTGTATTTAAGACTAATCCACTCATAAGTGAATACATACTATACATGTTCTTTTGGGAGTAGGTTATCTCACTTAGGATGATATTCTCAAGATCCATCTATTTGTCTGCCAAATTCATAATGTCTTTGTTTTGTATAGCTAAATAGTATTGCATTGTGTAAATGTACCATTTTTTTTAAATCTATTCTTCAATTGACATCTGAAAAGTGATGTTTAGGTTGTTTCCAGTTTCTGGTTATTATGAACAAAACTTCTATGAACATAGCTAAGCAAGTGTTTTCATGGGATCTTGGAACATCATTTGGGTATATTCTCAGGAGTGTTATAGCTGGGTCTTCAGGTAGAACTATATCCAGTTTCTTAATAAATACCAAGCACAGAGTGCTATGGTCACCACAGTAACTGGGTATATGTAGGATGTGGTTGATTTTCTTTACCCTCATGTTAATATTACTTTAAGTATGTTTTGGCCCAAATTCATCATGCTATTCTTGAAGTGCTCTGAAATGATAGGCCACTTATATAATAGGAAAGCAAATGAAAATACTTTTCCGTTATATCCATAGCAATAAAACTCAAAGTTGTAGGTTTTTCCTGCAATACAGGATGTTCTATGAAGGCTGAAACTTTTTTATGTAAGATGAATACAAACCAGGATTTGTAGAGATATTATATTAGAATGAGAATAAAACTAACTAAATGGAGAGAAGGATAATTTATTTCCCCCTAAAAACTAAAGGTAAAAAACATATTCACGCATACAATGACTAATTAAGTGTGCAATCAACAGATGTCATCAGGGGGCAAATACACCTGAATACAACTCTTCTTACAATATCCTTATGGTTTGTTAACTTGTTTCTCACTCTTCATCTTTTCTAAATTAATAATTATTGTATTAGTTACAAAATAAGCAATATGTAAAACAAATGTAGGATACCAATTTGACTTCAAAGTTAGCTTTTTGTGACATCCAGGGCAGAGGTGACCCAGGACATTTGTGTGGTAGTCTGCAAGAACTGACAAACTGTTAGCCATTCCAACTTGTCCTTCAAAATTCATTCCAGTAATTTGCTTCATAACCATGCTTTAACAATGGCAGGGAGATGTAGATATTTTATTTCAACATGCAAAACCTGAGATTCACAAATGTTTAATAAAATAGCAAAACTCATGAAAAGAATAAGGTGTGGCATAGATGTGGCAGGAAGGGATGCTCTTTCTGAATGCAGTCCCCATCTGCTCCCAGGTCCTCACTCAAAAGATGAAAAGGAGGGGAAAGGGATTACTCCAGGAGAAGGCTATTACTTATCCTTGTTTAGATTTTCTCTCTAGTTCCTTATGAGAATGTGAAACCAACTCATTTTGTCTGAACTAGGGTCTAAGAATGTTCCCCACTTGATTAACAACAGCAGGTTTTCTTTAAGAAGTCACTACAAGGAAGGGAAATGTGATGAATAGACATAAGCTAAGAGACCTGTCTTAGTTAGGGTTATTATTGCTGTGATGAGACAACCAAAAGCATGGTGGAGGGGAAATGGTTTGCTTTGCTCACTTACATCTACATCAGAGTCCATTATTAAAGAAGTTAGGACACGACATACACTCAAGTGCTGGAAAATGAAAGGCAGGAGCAGATGCAGAGGTCATGGAGGAATGTGTCTACTGGCTTTCCATCCATACACAATAAACGGGGCTCATATTTTAAAATATATGTCAAGACAATTATCACCATGGTTAGCTCTTTCTCCATGCCTATTATGGTTTTGTTAGATTAAAAAAAATGGTTAAAAGGTATGTACATTTCAAAAACATCTGAAACAGTATAGTAGTAGTAGTAGTTATTGTTATTATTATTATTGTTGCTGTTGTTGTTCACTTTCTATCACTATAGCACATATTATGGGCCAAAAGCAACATTGGAAGGGAAGGGTTTATTTCACTCATAATTTATAATCTATTATAAAGGGAAGTCAGGACAGAAACTTTAGCAGTCCAGGAATCTGAAGGCAGGACCTAAAGTTGAGTGTGGAGGAACACTGATTACTAGTTTTTGCCTAACTACCTTTCTTTTACAGCACAGGCTCACCTGCCTTGGGATGTCACAGTAGGCTGATCCCACTCCCTAATACATACACACACACACACACACAGAGAGAGAGAGAGAGAGAGAGAGAAAGAGAGAGAGAGAGAGAAAGAGAGAGAGGCTCACATGCACTCCCCCCCACACACATAAGCACACGAGTATACATCACACATCAATCAGTAATCAAATTCCCCACAGACATAGACATAGCCAATCTGTTAGAGACAAGTCCTCAACTGAGGTTTTTTTGGTCCAGATGTGTCACTTCACATGTCACTTTAGCCATGACAATTACTTTTCAAAAAATATATTGAAAATTAAATTTATACCAGAGTATTTTGGTCTAAATTCTACATATTTATACAGATTAATTAATGAGTTTTTAAAATCCCTAATGTACATCACATTTTTCATATCCTTATATAATTTATTAAACTGTGTATCCTGTGCTCATGTGGAGGCATGCTTTTATTAGCGACTAAACTAGTTACATATAGCTGGATGGTCATCTCACTTGTCTTCTCTCCCCTTTTATATGTGTGTATCATAAGGCAGCCTCTCACTCCTTTATTTACAAGTTTATAACCATAGCCACGGTGAAATTTAAATTGTAAAATATACCATATGTTATAATAATGACAAAATAAAGATGATGATGATTATGATGAAGATTTAGTAGTCATTTTAAAACATTCTAATGTTCTCCACATTAATGATAGTAGTTCAAAACACCTTCCTTTTTTAATTTCATGAAAGGAAAACTCAAAATATATTTTGAAATATGTTTTTCTTACCTATGCTATCATGCGGAGACAATTGAATGGGTGTGTATGTTTTAAGTAGATATATATTATGTATTGTTTTGTATATATCATAGTCCTGCATTTCTAATGGAATGACTCAGAATTGAAGGTTACACTTATCTAGAAAGATTGTGAAACTTTTCTAGGGGGAACAGGAAATTATTCTAAAGTGCCACAATCCTCACATGACACCTTAAAGATGAAGTGGAAGGCAGCAAGCAACACAAGTTGCCTTTATTTTAATGGTTATGTATTTTATTTATCCCTTATTTAATGACAAGTAAAAAAATTACCTTTCTATTATAATTACCTTGTAACATATAATTTTATTTTGAATATTAGTATCAGAGTGGGGAGGATGGATTTGCTGGTACACTTAATAGAAGTGTTCCCTTTCCTTCCTTAGCTGTTCTATGCAGTGCAGATATCTACAGTACCTTTTGTCATTCTTTATACATCAAGCTCACTCATCCATCTTCCAAAAAGATGGAAAATTGCATAAATGGGTTATTGGGTTATATTAGCACTGATAGACTAGAAATGAGCATTACTTTCCAAAGTATGTATTATAGCTCATCAGAACTGATATGTTCTGATATGGTGAGAGCCCTGATCTCGTGTGGAAGACAGCTCTCTTAGACGGAGTGTTCCAAATGTGGAAGAAAAGTTCTTTCCACCTGAGCACTATAGACACTGGAAAAATTAAATGACATGTCTGTCCTCAGAATGTTTGTTAAAGGTAATGTATAGTTCCTATCTTATACAGTAGGCAGTTGAAAATAACTCTAACTTAAGAATAAGAACAAAGTAAGGGCTGGAGAGGTGGTTAAAACCCCTGTGCTCTCTTCCAGGAACCCCTGGTTTGATTGCCAACATATACACACACAGTGGCTCTCCACTGTCAATAAGTCCAGTTTTGGGGAAATTGACACCATTTTCTGGTACCTGCAGACACCAGGCACATAGTGGACAGATATATATTCATTCAAAATAGCCATATACATAAAACTATAGGCCATAGTCTTCCATACCAAAATCTTGCTAGGAGAGAGATGGTCTCCCAGGAGTGTGAGACCACAATATCTGCTCAAATTACTGGCCCAAGAGGGACATGCCCAGAGCCATTAGGACACAGGAACCAAAGAACAGACTGGGACAGGGGTCCTTCCAGTTCCTATCTGTGCCCCAGAGCAGACCCTGTGCCACAGCTCTCCAGAGCCAAATTCCACCCAGAGAGAGCTGGTCTCCCAGGATGGCTGATGCAGAGGCTAACAGGAGGGACAAGCCACATTCAGAGACAGAAAGGCCAAATAACACCACAGATAATCAAATGATGAGAGATAAGTGCAAGAACATAAGCGACAGAAACCAACGCTACTTAGTATCATCAGAACCCAGTTCTCTCACTACAGAAAGCCCTGGATACCACAACACACAAGAAAAGCAAGACTCTGACTTAAATCACATCTCATGGTGATGACAGAGGACTTTAAGAAGGACTTTAATAACTCCCTTAAAGAAATAAAGGAGAACACTAGTAAATAGGTAGAAGCCCTTAAAGAATAAACATAAACATCCTTTAAAGAACTACAGGAAAACACAAACAGGTGAAGGAATTGAACAAAACCATTCAGGATCTAAAAATGGAAGTAGAAAAAATAAAAAATAAAACCACAAAGGGAGACAACTCTGGAGATAGAAAACCTAGGAGAGAAATCAGGAGTCATAGATGTAAGCATCACCAACAGAATATAAGAGATAGAAGAGAGAATCTCAGGGGCAGAAGATACCACAGAACATATTGACACAACAGTCAAAGAAAATGCAAAATGCAAAAAAATCTTAACCCAAAACATCCAGGAAATTCAGGACACAATGAGAAGATCAAACCTAAGGATAACATGTATAGAAGAGAGCGAAGATTCCCAACTTAAAGGGCCAGTAAATATCTTCAACAAAATTATAGAAGAAAACTTTCCTAACTTAAAGAAAGAGATACCCATAAACATACAAGAAGCCTACAGAACTCCAAATAGATTGGACCAGAAAAAAATTCCTCCAGTCACATAATAGTCAAAATACCAAATGCACAAAACAAAGAAAGATTATTAAATGCAGTAAAGCAAATAGGTCAAGTAACATATAAAGTTTCATCTATCAGAATTACACCAGACTTCTCAACAGAGATTATGAAAGCTAGAAGATCCTGGGCTGAGGTCATACAGACCCTAAGAGAACACAAATGCCAGCCCAGGCTACTATACCCAGCAAAACTCTCAATTACCTTAGATGGAGAAAATAAGATATTCCATGACAAAACAAAATTTACACAATATCTTTCATCAAAACCAGCCTTATAGAGGATGATAGATGGAAAAGTCACACACAAGGAGGGAAACTATACCCTAGAAAAAGCAAGAAATTAATCTTCTTTCAACAAACCCAAAAGAAGATAGACACACAAACATAATTCCACCCCTAACAGCAAAAATAACAGGAAGCAACAATCACTATTCCTTAATATTTCATAACATTAATGCACACAATTTCCTAATAAAAAGACACAGACTAACAGACTGGATGTGTAAACAGGACCCAGCATTTCACTGCATACAGGAAATGCACCTCAGTGTCAAAAAGAAACACTACCCCAGAGTAAAAAGTCTGGGAAACAAGTGGGATTGCAAGCTGGTACAACCTCTCTGGAAATCAACCTGGTGCTTCCTCAGAAAATTGGTACTAATACTACCTGAGAACCCAGCAATACCACTCCTGGGCATATACCCGGAAGATTACCACATGTAATTAGGACACATGCTCTACTATGTTCACAGCAGCCGTATTTATAGTAGCCAGAAATTAGAAACAACCCAGATGTCCATCAGTAGAGGAATGGATATAGAAAATGTGGTACATTTACACAATGGAGTACTACTCAGTCATTAAAAACAATGACTTCATTAAATTTGCAGGCAAATGGATGGATCTAGAAAATATTATCCCAAGTGAGGTGAATCAGTCACAAAAGAACACACATAGTATGTACTCAGTGATAAATGAATATTAGACAAAAAGCATGGAATACCCATGATACAATTTATGGACCACATGAAGCTCAAGAGGAAGGAAGACCAAACGGTGAATGCTTCAGTCTTACTTAGAAGGGGGAACAATATAATCAAGGGAATTAGAGGGTGGGAAGGACTTGGGAGCAAAATCAGAGGAAGTGGGGAAAAAGAGGGGCAGAGCCATGTATGGGAAGATGGAGGAGATGTTCAAAAAATTGAACAGAGTTATGTAACAATGGGGGATGGGGACCTGGGGGTAGCAACCAGAAAGTCTCAGATGCCAGGAAAGTAAGAGCCTCACAGGATACCATGGGGATGACTTTAGCTGAAATACCCTACAAAGTAGAGGGAGAACCTGTACAGATCGCATCCAGAGGGTAGGCATGGTCCCCCAGTTGAGGGATGGGGCAGCCTAACCATCTCCTAAATTTTAACCCAGAATTGCTCCTGTGTAAAGGTGATACAAGCACAAATAGTGGAGCAGAGACTGAAGGAAAGGTCATCCAGAGACTGTCCTACCTTGGGACCCATCCCACATGCAGACACCAAACCCAGACACTATTGCTGATGCCAAGAAATGCTTGCTGACAGGAGCCTGATACAGTTGTCTCATGAGAGACTCTGCCAGATCCTAAAAACAATATAGATATAGAGTTTGGAGTCAAACATCAGACTGAGCACAGGGACCCCAGTGGAGGAGTTCGGGGAAGGACTGGAGGAGCTGAAGGGAACTTACCTGACATCAAGCGGAGACCCTTGGTCCTGTGAAGTCTTGATGCCCCAGTGTAGAGGAATGCTAGGGCAGTGAGGCGGGAGGGGGTGGATGAGTAGGGGAGCACCCTCATAGAAGCAGGATGGGAGGGATTGGATAGGGAGTTTTCAGGGAGAATCCAGGAAAGGGGATAAGATTTTAAATGTGAACAAATAAAATATCCAATTAAAAAAAGAATTATTAAGAAAACTTAGGAATGACAGTAAAATGTGAAAATTGAGAGAAATACTATTAGGATAACACCTAACTTTTGAGGAGAAGAGAGTGCAACCTCTTGTCATGAGAGATGGGAAACAGCACAAATAGTGTTTCCTTTCAAGCACACAAATCATTTTAAAATTAAATTCTTCATAAATTTAAGAATGTTATTTTGTGAGCCACTAGAGTCAGTGATAATTTTTAATTCTTTTTTCACTGTCTGCTAATATACTATTAAAATTAAGAATAAAATGTGATTATTTTTCTAATACAAAAATACTATAGAAAATTTCTTGTATTATAATATCTTAAGCTGTTATGTCCAGTTACAAGATATTTAGAGGTTGCAGTGAACAAGTTTTTGATCATGCAGATTAAACTTGACCGCTCTCCCAGCCCTCCCTCTGTCAGACCATCCCTGCAGCTCCAATCACACAGGACAGTTAGTAAATCCATAGATGATGAACCCTCTTTAAGGGGTAAAACCCTGATTGTACTCCATGAGCATCATAGAAAGAAGACTCAGTTTCATTTGTTCAAACTCAGTTTAATCCTTTGAAACACAGGTACAAAAGAGAAATTGTTGCATAATTTGATGGTCTATTTTTTAAAAGAATGAAAGAAAAGGAAACAGAATTAAGTTTAGCCTTAGTTTTGCTTCTGATGTACTCCATAACTTAATTTGGCAACAGTCTTTACCAAAAGAATGAAAAGACAAAAGACAAAAAATATCTGTCATTAAGGTCTCCAAATGTCATAAAGTTTGGGTCTTGGGAAGTTTTAATTACAGGTGTACTTACTCCAGCACATAAAACACTGAAGGAGACATTGGTAAGACTTTCCCCAGGGAAAAGTGAGCAACTGTCAAGTCATCGAAATTGGGCACAGAGAACAGATCAAAAAAAATTTTTTTTCTATTGAACTCCCACTTGGTAAATGATGAATGAGTTTATTGATGTTGCTGGACCATAGGTGAACGTATGGATAGAGGAACATTGGTAATTAAGGCCAGATCCATCTTGAATAAATGATTCAAAAAATCTTATTCCTAGACATTTTTGTGACCAATTCATAGGCAACTTCATTGAACGGTCTCCCTTTTCATAGCAATTATTTTTTGCATATGTAACCTGTGATTCTTGTACAAGTCTTGATGTTTCAGCTTTCAGAGTGACGATCATTTCCTTTGCTTCGTGAGTATAAAGAGCCTCTCTCCTCCATCCAGCAGAGAATTTAGGGAAAATAACATAACAGGCTACAAAATGTGTTCAGTAAGTGTATAAACTATGTATCTATACAATGAGTGAGGGAAAGGTGACTGCAAATTCTATTATCACACTTAAAATTTCTTGTGTCTGTGCTGATTGGCTTACCATGTGACTTTGTCTTCTCACTTCCTCAATGTCCTCTCTTCTCATTGGATAAGGAATTGGTAGGCGGTCCTTTGAAAAGTATCTTCTCAGGAAGGCCATTCCTACAACAGTGAAATCTGCTGAGACTCCCTGAGATGTTACAAGACTAGGACTTCTGGGAATGTGGTAGACTATCAGCAGTGTTCCATTGCAGCATCTAAAATGGATGCTGTAAAGGAGAAATGGTGGTGTCCCCTCATTGATGGCAAGGCAATGAATTACAGCCACCTGTTGAATGAAATGTCACAGGGTTACTAGACTGCTAAGTCTTCATTTTATAGAAAAGTAAGTCACTATTAAAAAGCTTCCATTATAATTTAATTCCTATTCACTTCTTTTTATGCCTCTGCTTTGTCCATATACTTTGGGAGTGTCAATGAAGAGACTGCTGCTTTCCCTTTTTATAATTTACCATGCGTCAATACAGCTAAGAAAACGATTAAAACACCACTGAATGACTACATTTAAGTACATCCATTTAGTATAGCAAAATTCTGACGTCGCATGTTCTGTTCTCACTATCTTTAGCAAGATATATTGCTTGGATGATATATTTTGCTTGTATTTGTGTGCATTTCTGGACTGGTTTGTGTACATATTCACAAATGTGGGAGGGGGTGCTTGCATCAGGTCCCCAGGAATTACATTTATAGCTGGGTGTGAGCCTTTTCATAGGAGTACTGAAAAATGTTAAAAACTTTAGAATGACTAGTATATCTCTTCTGTGTCATGAATTCCCCATTTAAAGTGCAGGCTTTTTTTCAATATCGCCCTAGCAGTGTCCTCCATTGACACTCATATCTTTCTTGGGATTAGAAGTCCAATCAGAAATGGGGCTAGAGCCCTGTCTCTCTCTGCTTTATAACAAAAAACTTAGATGTCAATTATCATTCTGTATCTCTCTTATCTCTCATAACATGATGGAACATCTCATTGAAACCAAAACACCTGATGAGGTTGAGAACTTGTTATCATGTGCTTGTCTCTTACTATGTGCTTGTTCCTCAGTCTTTAGGGAGCCATGATTACAAAATTGTACCTTCAAAATTGCCAGGGAAATCTGTCAGAGGTGTATTATTTTGGATTTAACTCACCACTTTCAAATTTGACTAGGGATGACCATCTTACCAGGAATGTTCCTGATAAATTTTAGAACATATTTTCAGAAAGTGACCTGTTAGTATTCCTTTTTATCCTGTAAGACTGTTCTCAGCAAATGTTCCTGTCACTCATACATCCATCTCTAAATCTTAAGATATTTAAACCTTTAAACTATATGTATGCACTCTTTTCACCTATCAATGTGCTTTCTGTCTTATGAATTCTAGAGACATTGTGAATGGAGAATCAGAAGCTAATAAATAAATACATAAATAAATGAATAAATAAATAAATAAATAAATACAGTATCTAGTGACTATGTGACTTTTATTAACTCCATGGCCTCTACTCCGTCTTTGTCTTGATTCTTCCATGAAACTGTTTAATTAATTGTAACTCAACTCTGAAACTTCCACACATAGAATATTGGCATAATAATTTCACTTTCAGTAAAATCAGCATATTCCATCACCAAATAGAAATCTAATTACATTCTATGGCTCCAGGCTGTGAAGCTCAACTTTATATAACTCTTGACAGAACATACGTGAAGATGGTGTGAAATAGCTTCAGGCTCTTTTCCTTTAGTTAGAAATCAGAAGTTTCTTAATACAACCAATCATTTCTTGGGGGTTGTTAAGCTAATAGTAGTACTTATTCTAGGTTACTTATAGTATTTGTGTGATATGCCACAAATATTGCTGAATTTATATAACTACTCATGAATCAAGAGTTTATTTGTAAACTAGTGCCCAAGCCAATTTGATTATAAATTTTATAGAAATCATCAGAAAATAATGGATGATTTTTCAAACTTACTTTCTTTTCCCTTTTGTGTGTATGTGTGTGACTATCCATGGTAATGTGTGAACATGTATGTATGTGATACCTGAGTTTGACATGAGGCATCTTTTTCAACTGCTAATCCACAAATCAGAAAGATAAACTATATCTCACTGAATTCTGACTGACCAGGAACTCACTTGCTCATTATGCAGGATGGTCAACCTTACAGGTTCTTCTGTCCTGGCCTTTCAAGAACTGAAATTATAGACATAGACTGCCACACCCTATTTTTACATGGATGATGGAGATCTAAATTCAGATCCTCACTTTAGTATAGCAAACACTTTTCTGAATGAACCATTTCCTCAGCCATGGCTTTTTTAATAGCACAAAAATTATTTCCCATTATTTAAACATTATTCATTTTCTTGAGTGTTAGATAAAGAAAAGCTGTTTTAGAATGGTCTACTGTGTATTGCCTCCATTTGTCTATGAACACTACAGGCAGGCTGAAGTACTTTTGCTTAGACTCCTAGAAGTTTTAAAAGCCCCACCCTCTTGTGTCTTAATTCATATTTATAACTGTTAAACACTGAGCTCCAGTGTTTGGAGGTCAAAATTTAAAGGCTTTGTTGAAAACACATGTTGAGTAACAACACACATTAATTAACAGTATGTTTCACTATCTTCTCCCTGAAATAGTAGGTAGAATCATGTGATCTCTGGAGTCATTTTTTGACTTGAAGTTACAAGAATCTTGGTCTCAGTATCAAAGCAAACAATGGAAGACTTGAAAGTCTGCTTCCAATACAAATTGTCTCTGACCTTAACTTAATATTTTTTATTTTCTACTTTTCAAAAAAATGTATCAATCAGTTCATGGATTTTGCAAAGTTTAATAGAATAACAGTAAAATATGCAGAAAATGATGGGATCTCGTTGTGAGAATGCAGCTGAAACTCAAGTCTATGGCATCATCATCATCATTATCAATTTTTTTATCCTTATGGAGGAATTTACTACCATTAAAATATCATGAAAAATGCAGAACTTAGTTTGGAGTGCAATAAGATTTTAACTAACTGAACTGAACCACCTACTTGCCATTCTCTAATCTAAATGACAAAATATTGCTCTATTGTTAATACAGCACTCAAAATTTTTCTTAGATTTAAGATTCATGGAAGATCTCTAGTTAGTACTTTTGTTCTCTGAGAGAAACACTAAAGCTTTAGTTGCATGTATATCTGAATCTTCTTTGAAGCTGGTATCAACCAGGAACAGTGAAGATGGAAAAGGAAAGACTGGCAAAGATAAAAGGCAGCTAAACCTTCCAGGTAAAATAATATTTAATTTAGGAAATGAACAGATGAGAGGCAAAGTTTGTGCTACTTTTCTCCTGTTACTCAACTAACTCCTCTTACCAAAGTCTAATCAGCTGTGCAGGTGAATACTGACAGACAATAATGATATTTTTAAAAAGGACCTACAGCTGTTTCTTAAGTGAAATTCTATGTTCTAAATAATTACATTGCTTCAAGTGCAAAACGTGAAATAGACAGAAATACCTTGGACTTTCTCAAAGCCCTCTGGGAAGGGCAGTAAATGCAGGGGAGTCTTTATTTTACAATTAGCAAGATAAGTGACTGCAAGGTAATTGACAGCTCCCTGGACACTGACAGAAGGAGCTATGTCTCCAGTTAATGTGTTGAAACAAAGCTCTGGGTTTGTGAAGTCTTTAAACAGAAGATCAATGGAAAGGGGGATCTATTTAAGTGTTTTCCTGGGCAAAAGCCATTGAACTGCAGAAGAAGAGTCAGAAATGTCTCAGCTAGAGTGAGAGCTGCAGAGGCTGATCATCTTACTGGGTGATGAGGATATAACCACAGCCTTTGTCATTCACACTCTATCTGTCCCTGCTTTTTATCTGTCAGATGTACAGAGCCCTCAACTCCTTTGACCAAGACAGTAGAGCTAGCTAATGGCAAAATTAGCTAAGGATAAAAGAAAAGTGATCAAGGAAAGCATGACTAGATGTGGATTCTGAATTTTAATTAGGCTTAACTGGTGGACTATAAAGAGGTGGGGAGATGGGGATGGGGAGATGGCTAGGTACAAAGAATGGGGAAGAGGAGGGAGACACACACACACACACACACACACACACACAGAGTCACAGAGAGAGAGAAACAGGCAGAGAGAAAGACAGACACACAGAGAGAGACAGAAAAAGACAAAGAGAAAAGCAGATGTTTGATTAATTTTATTTTATATATTTTACAGACTTGGAGCTTTCTATTTAGCTCTGCTGGCATGAAACTCTAGGCTCATTGCAAAGTTTGTGTTTTCCTTTTGAAGAAGGTTTCCAGTGCTGTTTTGATCCACACTAATTGGATTATCATTACTGAATTAAACAGTTTATATATATGCTTCAGAGCTATTTTTTCTCCTACATACTTTGCATAAATGAATGTCCAAATATTCCCCAAGATGTTAACAGCAGACCAATCTGAATGGTGTAATTGAAGTTTGAGTTTCCTCATTTTTGCTTACTTACAACTTTAATCTTTTAATCAACCACTGTTGGTTTTTTAATCAAATAGATATTTGAACAATAAATATTGACTCCTCAGTTAATGTGCATTTGTCTTGGTACTTGTTTAGCAAGCATGTTGCATTCAGCACTGAGTTAGGTATTATGAATAGAGATACACAAAGACACATTTCCTATCCAATTGAAGCCCATTGGCTGGAAGCAGAGTATCATGAGATGGTTTGATGGTGGCTTAGAAGTAATGGCACTTACTGTGCAAGGAAGATAACTTGATTTTGACTCCCCCACACTGAAGAGACTAGCCAGATATAGTTATGCATGCCTACTACACCAGCCCTGGAAGATGGGTAGACATTAGTGTGATAGGAGTTCTCTGGTCAGGCCACGAAGATGAAATGGTAAAGTTCCACGATAGACCCTGTTTCATAGATGAGTGATTGAAGAAGACACTCAGCATCTTTCTCTGATACCCACATGTGCACACCTGCATATTTATGAACACACACACACACATACACACACCACAGAAGAGAAATAAAATGCAATCTTTGAAAAATTAGTATGGGGCTCGGAAAATTTACAACTTAGAAAAAGAAACCAGGGCTGGAGAGATGGCTCAGTGGTTAAGAGCACTGACCGCTCTTCAGAAGGTCCTGAGTTCAAATCCCAGCAACCACATGGTGACTCACAACCATCCGTAATGAGATCTAATGCCCTCTCCTGGTGTGTCTGAAAATAGTTAGAGTATACTAACACATAATAAATAAATAAATCTTTAAAAAGAAAAAGAAAAAGAAACCAAGAAGAGAAATCAGTTTGATGTAAAACATGCATTTAATAAACCTGGCCTGAGCAATGGGACATAGATTTTTTAGAAAATTTATTTAAGAAGACTTTACAAAAGAATGTATAAATTGCTTTTTAAAAGCCCAAGCCTACATTTCAACAATATTAATTTTAATTGTTTTTGGGGGGTCATCATGGGGTCCAATAATCTCCTGTTGCAAGTGTTACAGAAAAACTCTAGAGTAGGCTGATCATGGCAATCTGTTTTGAGAATAAGCTGATGGATGGTAATCTATATGATTTTATGGGGGACTGATAGCGATTGTGAGAATCACACACACACAAAAACAACTTTATCAGAGGCATGTTTAGGAGATTATCTCTGGGGCCTGGAAAGTTGGCTCAGTGGTTAATAACATTTGCTATTTTTGCATAGGACTTGGGTTCAGTTCTGAGCAGCCATAGGGTAGCTCACAACAAACCATAACTGCATTTCCAGAGGGATTCAATGCTCTCTTCTGGTCTGCACTGGCTACTGTACACATGTGATGTACACGTATATACATTTAAGCACACACATAAAAGAAATAAGGACTTCAAAAAATCTAGTTGTTTAGTTGATTTCGTTTATTATTTTACTTTTTCTTTTGGACAGGGTCTTTTGAAGTTCAGGGTACCCACTGAACTCTTTGTTTAGACTGGCAATAAACTATTGATCAGATTGTATCTACTACTAGAATGTCGATCTTATATGTATGTACCACCAAACTTAGTTCATGTCAAGCTGGAGATTGCACCTACAGCTTATTCATCTTGCATATGCTAGATAAGCTTTCCTCAACTTAGTGGCATCCTCAACTCCTGGGGATACAAACCCAGAGCATCTCTCAATTTATTGAATTTGCAGCATTGAATTTGAGAAAAATGTTATAGAGTTAGATTCCTTATCACGTATTTAATTGAGAATACTGAGAATAACAACAACAAATAACAAAGAGAGGATGTATTTTCTCATAGAATATGGTTAAGTTATAACGGTGATTAAAGACATAAGAAATTATTACATGATGCTTAGGCTATTCAAAAGATGATAAATGATAGAGATAAGGACTTCAGAACCAGGTGATTATTTTACAAGTTCATTACTTTGATAGACAGAAGAACTGATAGTTTTAACAACACTGTTATACAAAGAAATATATTATAATAAAAATTGAAAGGGTGCATTTTGAGTAAATATTTAAAGTCCCTAAAGAAATAAAGGAGGTAATAAAAGCTGCCTGAAGTTGTCAGCTTGAAGGAAAGCCGACAGATATGGCTTATGAGATACCCCAAGAGGAGCAGTTAAGGATGCATCATGCTGTGAGAAATTGTATAAGGATTTAAAAATCACACTGAAATTAGATTGTGGAAATATCATTAAACATATGATACTGCTCTCTTATACAGAAGTTTGACAGCAAAAGATCCTAATATGAAGTGAATAGAAGATAAGAAACAGGAAAGTTTCCCAGAAAACCAGTTACAAAGGAAGGAGAGAAATTCTTGACCTAGAAGAGGGGAAGTGCAGAGTGGAGGAGCTGTTATTTTTCTAATCATTGTATCAGACAAAACTCAAAACATCCAATAGTGCATATAATAAGATATATTATTTGAGTTATACATTTATTACATATATGAATTAAATGAGTTATATATGTATATATGAATATATTATATTCCAATTATATATGTATATGTAATTTAAACAATGTTAGTAGAAAAATGCAAATTTATTTTTTCAAAGTGGCAGTTTATTTTAAAGCAAATGTTTATTAATTTTAAAACATCATTGGTAAAATAATTTTTACCTATATAAATATTTTTACATCATTGCTTCACTCTATTGTAAAACTCCAATGTGGCTCTATAAGAAAGACGATTTTTGACAGTCTTTCAGGTTTTCATTATTAATTTCCAAATGGCTGTGTTACACTATCATTTACATTTTTGTGTTTACTTCCTTGAATTCAATTCCAGAAGGCAAAATTTCAAAAGAGGGTAAGCTTTTTCAGCCGTAAGCCTCTGAGATGTCAACTACATTAACACAAAGTATGTAGTCTTGGTGAGAAAGAATAAAAATAATCTAAATATTAATACATTTTAATTCAGTTATATACTTTGATTATTTTACAAATCATGAATATCTGGTAAAATATTAACATTCATAAATGAGACAGTAATAAGTCTCATTTAAACTAACTCTGACAATTTGATCTAATTTTGATTTAATTTTCTGGCTCCTTCTTATTGTCTGGCTTCAGCTGCCTTTGATGACCTGCACTGAGTTGCATGAACTCATGAATAAACTCCACTCCACTGCACTCACTGAAGTGACTCCCAAAGAAGTGACTCTGCACCACTTCAGTATCCTCTCTTTCTCTCTGTTCTCCGGAAAGTTGGGCATATTGTATCTCTGACTTATTCTGTCAAATCTTTCCCTGATTTGACACTTTGTCTGCTCCTCGATTAGATACCATGTTCAAATATGTCTGCTTCTTTCTACAAAATAATTATACCCTAAAGATGTGTTCTAAGGACATATCTGCATTTCTGCCAGAGGGATTAAAGGTGTGTGGCATCCAGTTGGATCATATTTTTGGAAGTGATCCATTGCCAGAGTAGTCACATTGCTACTAGGTTAAATGTAGATTAAAATTCCTCTACATTTTGGGATATAGATTTTTTTGAAACACATCGTATTTAAGAGGAAATGATAGCTGAGATTTAAGGTGTCTTCATTGTGTGAAATTATTGGTTACACTGAAACTTTGAGTATACCTCATCCAGAATGTGTTTTCCTGAAGCAATTAATTCTACCTAAAGATCCAAAGAAGAAATGACATAATGAAATGCTGGAAGATCACCTAAGGCAGATATTACTCATAAAATATTCTTTATGTTGTTTGCATTGGCAGAGACAAAGGGAACTGTTTTCTTCTCAATGCATAAATGTGTTGGCGAACCGATAGACTTGAAAAAATTTCACTTCCCATATTTTCCCAAAGCCATTCTGCAGCAACTGAGAAATTCAATTATAAGAAAAGGATGAATACACGCCTTTCATACTTTTCTAGCATCTATTCCCATTGCCCAAAGATTTCCAATTATTTTAAAAATATTTATTTGCTTGCTCTACTTGATGATATATATTAATGTCTATAGTGTTAGAGAATCAGCAAAGAGACTATTCAATTCTAACCAACACTGAGAAAGCTTTTTTCTATTGTTGTACAAAATATGATTAACAATAGATAATAAATTGATAGATGTGCTTCTTAGATGCTGATAGACAAGCTGAGACATAAGATTACATTTAACCTAATTCTTCATAAGCATTGAATACAAAATCCTATTGGAAAAATAAATCATCATATAGTCTTTCATCCAACATAGATCTGGCATAATATTAGATATAATCAGTTGTTATTAAAATCAGGGGTAACTTGGCCATTAATTAAAACATGCCAAACACTTAACAAAGAGCTTCAAACATCTTTTTCACTTTAGCTTATAAGAATGTCTGAAAGTTTAGAAATTTAGAACATGAAGCAGAAGTTTATTTTTTATTTAGGAAATCAAACTTGTATATCATCCATGAATTAAATAGCAGGGAGGTCTGGAACACAAAAAGTGATCCCTAAAGCCCTTTGAATCTTTTGTACTACTGATGTTCAATAAATTACCTCTTTATATTTTTATTTTGAGAATTCTATACACACATACAGTGGCCTATGTTCCTATTTTCCTCTTACATTGTCTAACTAACTCCACATTCTTATTCCCAATACTCCTTCTCAACTTCCTGTATCTTTTTTTCCCCTGACAACCCACTAAATCAAGTTAATGCTTTTCACTCATTCATGGGGGTAGAGCCATCCACCAGAGCATGTGAAAAATCTACCAGTGGCTACATCCTCAAAGAGAACAATTCTCCCTCCTACAGCAGCTACCAGCTTCCTCTAGTCCCTTTAAAAGGGTATGAGGCATGAAGATCTCCCCTATCTACAGGGCATGGCTGGATTGATCTTGTTAGGCTCTATGCAGCTCCAGAGGCTGAAATTTAATGACTCTGACAGTTGTGCCCTGTCCAGAAGGCAGCATTTCCCACACTACTTCCATTCTACAGCTCTTATGCTCTTTCTGCCTACTCTTCAGTGACTTTCTTCTGTATGTGATGGTGTCTGTGGCTTGGATAAAAACTCCCTTCCCCAGATAGAGAGTGTAGGGTTCAGGATCCCTAGACAAGGTCAGAGAAGAAGATGTGTTGGTAAAGAAGTCCTCCATTTTGTATGCATTTTGCATTATTGAAGACTGCAACCTTAATAACCAGGCTTTCCCCACAAGGTATTGTAGGAGAAAAGAATCTATTTTCAACTTGATAAAAGAATATTAAAAAATATGAATAACCCCTGTTCCTTTCATTTTTTTCTGAAAATATAATAGGTTAATCTTGCCAATGTAACAATATTTTGAAAAGCCAAAGCATTTAAAAGACCACTCCATATGGAAGATTGTCAGCTATAGGAAGTTGGCAGAAGAAGATTCTGAGAATTTCATAGCTTAATATTTTCCATTTTGAAATCTAGAGAGGAAAACATGAACAAAATTCTACCTGTGCTAGAGTGGTAAGATTACCGGAGATCCCAACAGCTGCTCAAGAAAATGCTAATGGGCCTTAGAAAAATATCTTTACCTCTCAGGGAACTGTGTTGGATAGGCCAGATTTGTTCCACAGTCTGTTCTGCGTAAATATAAGTTTTTGGAGTACAACCATATCCTTTCATTTACTTATTGTCTGTAGTTGCTCTTATGATGCAACAGATGTTTTTTCAGAATCCATCTGGCCAGAAAATCCTGAAATACTTACTGACTAGCCAAACACACATGGACACCACACGCATAGACACACACACACATACACACACACTTGTAAACAACATATAATCAGATATGCCCTAAACTTAATCCATATATCTTCTTCTATGAGTTATGATTATAGCATTAGATATTTCTATATACTTTCTTGAAGAATTTAATTAATTTACAGACAGTTACCATTTTACAAACTGTTTTCTTTTAACACAATTTGCAACAGCAACTCACCATAGATATGCTGCCCAGTTTGGTGCCATTATAGAGTCTTAAGTTTCAAAAAATTATGTCAGCAAATCAAGTGTCTGATGAAGGTCTACATTTACTGTGTCATTTGCAGAAGTCTACAATCTCAGAGCCTCCTCACCTGCAAGAGGAGAGAGACTGGGATCCTTTCTCATCTTTTCCTATAGACATCAGCTTTATTCATAGCTGTTCTTCTCTTACAACCCCTCAAGATTCATTTATATACATTTTTATCTTGAAGAAAAAACTTTCACCATATGAAAACGTTGGGTCATAACCATCACATGTCACTACTTTATGTTTTGATTCTTTTGTTTATCTTTCTTTCTTGATTTCTTCCCTTTTGTGTTTACATTGCATTTTTTGTTTATTTAGCTTATCAACATGTTACATTGGTATTTTGCAGTTATTGTGAAGCTTGGATTTCATAGCTATAAAAATTGTTCAAGCCAATAGCTTGAATATGAAAAATATAAATCTTATTTTCTCCCTTAGTACTTTTGTATCCATATCAGAAATCATTTTTTTATTTTTTAATTCATTATAATATTTTAAAAGCTAAGGTCATTTTAATAAGAAATGGCTTTCATTTTAATTAACTGATCACTTAATTACTGTGGTGGTGGTGGTGGTGGTGGTGGTGGTGGTGGTGGTGGTAGTGCGTGTGTGTGTGTGTGTGTGTGTGTGTGTATGTATTTATGTGTGTGTGTACCATGTGTGTACACATCTGTGGAGATAAGAAGAGAACTTATAGGAAGTGGTCATCCACTTTCATCCTGTGGGACCCAGAGATTGACCTTGGGTCCTCATTCTTGGTAGCAAGCCTCTTTGCTTGTTAAGTCATATAATTAGTCTAGTTTCAGCTAATTTTTGTCATTGTCTGCTAACTTTTCCTTATCCTAAATGGAAACTTAACTTGTATCTCACTCATATAGCATTATACTACTCTCTTCCCATTAATTAATTTACTTTAAGAGTGAGATTCATAATCACATTTGTTTTACTGCAGCCATATAATGCCCTTTATTCTAATATGACAGATTCCTCCAATATTCCTAATAAAACATGTCATTTTACTCTTGCCTTGATTTCTTTAAGATATTTGTGCTAGGTATAATATTCTTTGTCAATATTTTTTTATTTAGTGCATTGAATGTAGCCAGCCTATGAGCACCTAATCTCCTTAAATGTAATGTTAAGAAAATGTATATTCCTTAACAAATTGCTTCTGATTAAACAGGTACACATGTATGCAGATGACAACAGAAGCCAGAGAAGCTGTGGTTACAAGAAGTTGTAAGCAACTGAATATTATATGAGTTTTGACCCTCTGAAGAAACAGTGTGTACTCTTAACTGCTAAACTATCTTCATAGCCCTAGAAAACTTACATTCTACTAGAAACACTCCTGTCTGTAAATTGCTTTTCTCTTAATTTGGTACATTCTGTCTTTGACACTGGAACATTTTAATATATCATTTCTCAGTATGCTCTTTCATTTCTCTGTATGTTCTTTCTGTTCATGCTGGTTATAGCCCTTCATTCTTCCCAAATATGAAAATCCATTTTCTTCCTCAGATTCCAGAGGGATTTCTATTCCTTCTTCACATAGATCTCTTCTGTCTCCCCCTTTTATCCTGGCATGGAATGGTGCATCAATGATGAGAGTCCAAGGGACATTTATACTTATTAATTTTAACTCTTTCTCCTTAAAACTTCTCATCCCAACTTCCAATGATATTTCATCTAGCTTATTTATTGCTTCTTCAACTTGATCAAACCTTCAGTTGGTCAGCCATACAAAACCTTTCAGTTCATGGAATATGCTCTTCAAATCGAAATTACTGCTTGGTTCTCTTCAAATTTCTTCAACTCCGGTTTTACTTATATATCACTTATTTCTGGGCTTGATGATCATTTTTTCAATGGTTCTTTTGAATTATTTATAAGATTACTCATGTACATGAGTTTATTTGAAGACTATTTCCTAATGTTTGTTTTGTTTCCTTCTTTGGGACATATTTCTTCTTTTACTACATGCTCTAACTTTTAATTGCGAGCCATACATTTGATGAGAAATAATCTCCTCTGCTGGTCTTTTTAGACCGACCTCACCCTTGAGAAGATATTCACCAATCAGCCCAGAATTGGATCCTGGGAAGCAGGTCCAATCATTCCTGGATGAGTGGTGTTTTCTCTAGCCTTGTGCATGTAATTTCTCAATTGCAAAAGTGTCACTTTCCTATGTAGAAAGTTTAGAGTCTTTTTCACCCATCTGGTATCTGTTTGTGCAATGTGAGTTCTCTGGAAGTATCACAAATACTGTGGCCCCCTTTTGGTGACCTCAGGGTCAACACACACTTTGATCCCTATCAGTCACACAAAGACAGAATTTAACACCCCAGACACCCCTTTCACAAGCTGAATTTTATAAGCTCCTTCTACTCTTTTCTTTCCTTCCATAAGAGAAGTTAGCATCATGCTAAGTTTGTATTCTGTTTTGTTTGTTTGTTTGGGATTTTTGTTTTTATTTTTGTTTCTTTTCTGTATGGCCTACTGTTCTTCTGTGTTGTCCTAAGCTTCTCCACACGTAGCTTTGTCTGCATTAGAACCAGATACAGACACTACATCAGATCCTTGTCAGCATTTGTCTTAATTTGTTTCTTCTGTTGTGATAAAACATCATAAACAAAGCAACTTGGGGGAGGAAAGGGTTTATTTCAGCTTATGAACAATATCAGGGCAGGAACTCAAAGTAGGGACCTAAGCTGAAACAGTGAAAATGGAGGAGTGCTACTGACTTGCTTGCTTCACATTGCTAGTTTAGTTCACTTTTCATATGCAGCTCAAACACACCTGACCATGAGTGGCACCAGCTAAAGTGGGGTGCCACCCACATCAATCAGAAATCAATGAAATGCTCTATAGGCTTGCTCACAGGCCAATTTATGGAAGAAATTTCTCACTTGACATTCCCTCTTCTTAGATAATTCTAGTCTGTGTTGAATAGACTAACAACAACAACAACAACAACAACAACCAGTAGAGCGCTCTGCTTCAGTCTCACTAGTAGGTCACACAAGAAGCTAGGGTCCTGGATGCTACTCTAGCTTTTTTTGCCCTTCCCAATTGGAAATAATAACTTGTCCATTTCCTTTTAATCATGAACTATGTGGCTTAGTGGTTAGAGAAATGTGTTAAAATGAGACAGTGATTTTTCCATCGCATGATAGAAGTTCTTAGCTATGGCTTTCTGGTAAACAGTGTTACCTCCAATCTAATTTTAGAAGGTTCATAAAGAGTCTTTTTGATAAATCAGTGATGCGATGGAAATGAAATGGGGGCCTAACAATGAGGCCACATTGCTGATGTCACTGTCCCTTCTCTTAATTTCATTATCTTAAAGTCTGTCTTCCTACTATGAGAAAAATAAGGCATAGAATATTATATTTTGAGGTTTGTAAAAACCAAGATTCTATGATCTTTTCTGTAATTGGTAGATTATAGTAGAATGTAAAAAGGGAAATAGGGAGGAAGAAGGGAAATGGAAATAATGAAAAAAACTAGATATAATAAATATAAGAGAGCACAAAGTTTAATGGTCAGTAAAACTTTCAGGCTGCACTGTCCTTATTACTATGCCTCTTACACATTTACCAATAGAATGTACACAGCAACAGAATCATAGAAAAGACACTGGTAGATGCTGACATTTTTGATCTTGATAACTTTGTGCTTGTAGTATTTGCTTTAAAATATAAAATAAGTAGAAAGAATTTTTCATACAGATTTTCCTTACTAATTTAAAATACTATTCAAAAATCATAATAATAGCATTTGAGTTTGATATATTGGGGGAAATTTCATGTGTGATTACTATATTTACATGCCCCAATTTCTTCCCACCAACTCCTCTCATGCACCCCATAGCATGAAATTTATAAACTCTTATTTTTTTTATTTTGGGGGGATATTATTCAAATGTATTGTCTTTCTCTCCATCTCAAATACTGCTCCCTTCTGGTCCCCCACTCATAAAGTCCCTCTTCATCTTCTCTCTTAAACTAGGCATCAGGAAAGAGCTATTTTTTTATTTCTACTATATATCTCTCTTTTTAATAGGTTATTTTCTTTATTTACACTTTGAATGTTATCCCATTTCCCAGTTTCCCCTCCAGGACCCCCCATCCTATCTGCCTCCCCCTGCTTCTGTGAGGTTACTCGCCTACCCACCCTCCCACCCACCCTCACCTCCCTGCCCTTACATTCCCTTACACTGGGGCATCAAGCCTTCACAGAATTAAGGGTCTCTCCTCCCATTGATGCTTGATAAGGTCATCCTCTGCTACATATGCAACTGGAGCCATGGGTCCTTTTAAATCATTATTGCTACATCCATCTATCTATCTATCTATCTATCTATCTATCTATCTATCTAACTATCTATCTATTATTTATGACATAGTAATACTGTGTGTGTGTGTGTCCGTTTGTTTGTGTGTTTGTCTCCTATGTGTATGTCTTTGTATGTATCTAGAATTGAGCACTGGGGATAAGAAAAACTATCATGAAGCTTGTGCCTAAAAAATACTAATTTTTCATCTCTTAGTGGTTATTTATTGCTTTAACCTCTTCATTTGGGGCAGGAGTCTTGATAAATAATTTTATAGATCTTCTATACCCAAAGTAATCATTGAAGTATGTGGAACATACTTGTATATTCTTTTTTCTTAGTGTTAGAAATATTAACATGTAGGTCTTGTCTTAAATTATATTGATGTATTCCTCCTTTGAAGTGTTGAGATAAAACAGGCCACACATGAATGCATCTGTCTGGTAAATTTGGAGACACATTGTCAGGAAAGCAATGGGACTTTCCTGATATTTGGGAAATTGAAGTTCATTTCAACTTCATTAATAGGGCACACTTAGATGTTGTTGGGTAAAACAGCTCCTGACTAACTCAATTACATGATATATTAATGGTCACCGCACAGCAATTTCCAGGAAAGCCAGAGAATCTGCCACTGTTGCTGCAGTAATATCTTTATTTGAATAGCTTCTATTCAAATAGACTAATGCACTTCCTGATAGCCTTTTATTAATTCCTAATCAATAGCTCATTTAGAATGCAGAAGGCATTTTTATTAAATAATCCAGGCCTTATATTTCTATGAGACACTTATAGCTTTACTTGTGATAAACTTTGTAATTATCCATAAATAGAAAAGTCAGACTGTCTCCAATATATCAGGTAACAGAAAAATACATGACCAAACTAGTTAAGAAGTATTTGTCTTTTCTTTCAAAGAACAACTCTCAAGGCAATTAATTTATGTTCTATGGCTTTTTGTTGTGTGTACTCATCATATTGTCCTTGCACCCAGAGCTTATTTTATGAGACCACAGCATTATCACACTAAAAATAGCCTCTTTGTCTTAGATTTGCTTTGTTACAAGGACAATTGATTCTAATGCACAAATTATGGCCAAATTTAGGAATGGAATAAATGGTGAATTTTCAGCATTTTGAAATAGAGGCCGATCATTTGGAAATTAATTTATCTAAGATAGTTGAATGCTAACTATGAAGGTTAATTTTTCACATGCAATTATTCTTAGACTGTTTTTTGTCTACATTTCTATCTATTCATCCAAGACAAACTTATTGACTTTGGACAATTGAATAGTGAAAGAAAGTTCTTGATTTTTGTAATTCAGAAACTATTCTTAATATGCCAGGTTTTTCTTGAAGGGAAGCTTGGAATACAGGAAGAACAACCCACAAACCACAAGGAACTCAAGAAGAAGGAAGACCAAAAGGTGGACAGTGCATTCCTTCTTAAAAGGGGGAACCAAATACCCAAGGAAGGAGTTGCAGAGATTAACTATGGAGCAGAGACCAAAGGAAGGGCAAGCCAGCCTAAATATAGCTATCTCCTGAGAGGCTCTGACAGTACCTGAATAATACAGATGTAGAGGCTCACAGCCATCCATTGAACTGAGTACAGGGTCCCCAGTGAAGGATTTAGAGAAAGGACCAATGGAGCTGAAGGGTTTGCAGCACCTTATGACGAACAACAATATGAACTAGTACCCTCAGAGCTCCCAGGGTCTCAACCACCAACCAAGGACCGCACATGGAGGGGTCTGATTGTTTTGGTAGTATGTGTATAGTAGAGGACTGCAATTTGATCATCAATAGGAGGAGAGGAGCTTGGCCCTGTGAAAGTTCTGTGCCCCAGTGTAGGGGAATGCCAGGGCCAATAAGTGGGAGAGGGTGGGGTGGCAGGCATGGGGAGGGGGGAGGCAACAGGGGTTTGTTTTTGTTGTTTTTGTTTGTTTCTTTGTTTTTTGGAGGAGAAACTGGGAATGGAGAAATTTACGTGTAAATAAAGAAAATATCTAAAAAAAAAAAAAAAAAACTGCTTCAGGGATCTTTTGGTTACTGGAAGACTATAACAATAATTCCAGATAACTTTTAACATTAAAAAATAACTTTATGTGGAAATGATTTATCAAAACAGAGAAGGCAAGATTTATTTATAATAGTTCATAAAACTCTATTCTCTGAAGGTCTGAGCAGTTCCAGTCAAAAAATATTATATAAATCTCAAGAGTCAGTATTACTTTCATCAACCAAATGACTGATATTTTATAACTTTGGTAATTGAGAGAATTTTCATTTTTTTTCTTGAAAATTAGAGAACTTTTTAAAACAGTTCCCTGTATTTGTCATTAACTAGGGTTTGAAACCTAAATCATTTTGTCATCTGTTTGTTTAAGTTGTGCTGCATATATAAAGTCATGATGAGCTTGTGGTTGAACTCTCATGAGATAATTTCCAGGAATACTATAAAGGCCATAAAGGCAAACTTTTAAGATCTCCATCTACACTGGTAATCACAAACAGGTCCACTTTTATTGTTTCTTGTAAAAGTGATTTAAGGATTATCGTGTCAATGCACACATGTTCAGAACTGTGCTTGTGAGACTTTCGTAGTGTTGTGTTTTATAGAAAAAGCAAAGAGCCAAGGATATATTTGATAGAGCAAGGTATGGTAAGGTGGGAGGGCATGCCTCTGTGTGCCCATGCTGAGGTATATCTTCCCCAAGAGGTACCAGCCACATGAATGGTGCAGTATAGAATAGAGTTTATTTAGGGCATAGGAAGGGGAGTTGATAAGGGTGTAAAGTTAAAGGAAGACACAGGCACGGGGGACAGAGAGAGAGAGAGAGAGAGAGAGAGAGAGAGAGAGAGAGAGAGAGAGAGAGAGAG
>NW_022196903.1:74206049-74238122 GCF_008632895.1 Mastomys coucha
GAGAGAGAGAAAAGGAAGAAGGAGGAGGAGGAAGAGGAGAAGGGAAGGGAAGGGGAGAGGAGAAGGGAGAAGAGGAGAAGGGAGGAGAGGAGAGGGAGGAGAGGACAGGGAGGAGAGGAGAGGAGAGGAGAGGAGAGGAGAGGAGAGGAGAGGAGAGGAGAGGAGAGGAGAGGAGAGGAGAGGAGAGGAGGTAGAAGGCTGGCTAAGAACAAGTGAAGAGAAAGGGCGAGGAGGATGGGGAGAGAGAAGCAAAAAGGCAGGAGAGAAAGAATAGAAAGTAAGAGGGTAAGAGGGTAAGAAGTTAGGAGGGCAAGGAGAGGCCAAGCAACTCCTTTTATACTAAGACAGGCATACCTAGCTATTGCCAGGTATATGAGGGCAGAGCCTAGAAGGAATGCTAACACCTGTGAACTGCCATCAGTACTAACATTTTCTTTATCCATAAATCTATAGTATTGCTTTACTGACATCACTGTTCCTATGCCTATTTATCCACGTACCATCTTATGCTTCTTAAGTTCTATTTTAAAGGCATTTTTAGTGTTGAAAGAAATCTTGACATTTGACCTTGTTCTTTCATTAAATACTCTTGAAATTATTTTATATTTAAATTTTTTGTCTGATTAATTGGTTGATTTTTGCACATGAGTACATGCATGAAGACCAGAGAGGATCTGAGATTCCCTGGAGCAGGACTTACAAGCAGTTGTGAGTCTTCTGGCTTCTTTGCTGGGAACTAAACTTAGGGCCAGTAGAAGACTAGTACAAATTTAAAGTCCCTGAGCTATTTTTCTAGTCACCTTGATCCACTTTGTAAGAAGGCAGAGCAGATGCTCTGAGATGCTTTGAGAGATGGCTCAGCAGATAGAAGCATTTGCCCTTATTGAGGACCTGGGTTTGGTCCCTAGAACCTACATGATTGCTCACAACTTCTGTAACCCTAGTTCCAGTTTTTTTTAGACATACTTTGACATACTATGATCACAGGCATGCACTTTTTACAAATATCAAAACATTCATAGACATGAATAAAGTAAGTTTTAAGTATTCTTTTAAAAATAATAAGGGGGAGAGATGGCTCAGTGACTAAGAGAACTGACTGCTCTTCCAGCGGTCTTGAGTTCAATTCCCGGCAACAACATGGTGGCTCACAACCATCTGAGATCTGGTGCTTGATTCTGGTGTGTATGAGGACAGCTACAGTGTACTCATATACATAAAGTAAATAAATAATTCTTTTTTTATTAGATATTTTCTTTATTTACATGTAAATTTCTCCATTCCCAGTTTCCCCTCCAAAAAACAAAGAAACAAACAAAAACAACAAAAACAAACCCCTGTTGCCTCCCCCCTCCCCATGCCTGCCACCCCACCCTCTCCCACTTATTGGCCCTGGCATTTCCCTACACTGGGGCACAGAACTTAATAATTCGTAAAAAAATAAACAGAGCATGCCTCAGAGTGTTTGTGTTTGAATGTTCTGTCCAGAGAAGTCTTCTTTGTTAGAAATAGTTTCTTAGGACATCCGGACTAGGAATTCATTTCTCAATGATCCATGGATATTAAGTGTGTGTTGACAAAATGTGTACTTCTTGATGTGCTTTTTTAGTCTTTTTCTTTTTTTTTTTTAGCTTATCTATATCTCCCTATATATGCATATTATTTCTATTAAAATAAAGGATTTTTCATGTGTATGTGCAAATGTGTGTGTGAGTGTATATGTATGTGTGTGTATATGTGTGTCCATTGAAATTCACATGTGTACACATGATGGTAAAGGCCAGAGGTCAACATCAGATAATCATTTTGGAGCCATCCACCTTATTTTTATGACACAGCCTCTCTCACTTGGACCTGAGGTCTTTTGAGTAGGCATCTGCTTCTGTGCACCTCCTGAGAGAGAGGATCACATGTGTGGCCACATTCAATTATCTCTATTGGTTCAAGACATCAAATCCAGGACTTTATGCTTGTGTGGGAACAATGTTAACAATTGAACAGTTGCCCTAGCTCTGCTTTTTTTACATTTGCATTATATAGTAATGAAAAGAGTTTATATACCCAGATAAATATCAGTGTGTTTATAACAGTTTGAGGTATTTTAAATATCCTGATGCATTTAATGATGAACATTCTGTCAAATTTGAGCAAATTATCCCAATTACAGGAGGAAAGTGAATTTTATATAGACATCAACCAAAACACATGAACTGGCCATCAGAAAAAGTCCTGATCTTGTCCTGTTCCACCTTAACATGGGTGGGTTTTTTATCATTTGGTCAGATTTTTGGCAACTGTTCTATCCCACACTGAATAGCTCTAATGCATTTCATCCCTCAAACCTGGCTTCAAGAGTCATCTCCTTTATGAAGATCATTAAAGTAGAAAGAATTGATCACATTCTCTTTCATAGCAGAATAGGCTTTTCTTTATCTTGCATTGAGTTGTACATGGAACTGAATCAATCTAATATAGGCTCCATGAAAGAAAGAATTCTGGCTTTGTCATGCTTGTATTTTCACTATATAATATACACCAAGGTTAAGGATCTATTTGTCTATTTAAATACACTTTTTAGTAACTTTCACCTAGATTCAGTATGGAATATTTCCTTAGTAAATGAAGGTGGTCAAGCAAAAAGAATTGAATGCCAATGTATTTTGCTAACTAAAACATACTTTATCTGTTTTTCCTCAAATCACTCCCTTTTTCTTGACTTTCAAGAGGCAGTTAAATTTGAGTGTAAACATGAACTATGTTTATGTAAAGACATAGCCACCACAGGCTCCAAATCTCATATTGGATAATGTGAGCATAGCATTTAATCAAAAATCAGTAAGATATTTTAAATAAAATCCATCAAATATCATAAATTCCTTTCTGTATAATGTATAAAAATCAAGTGATGATTAATAGTATTATTATAAATTTCAAATCTCATTATTGAGAACTGCTGAATTTACTTATGGTTCAATATGTAAATGTAGTAAGATTAAAATTATTCAATGAGTCCTTATAACTTGTGGCAATTCATTATAACTTCCTCCAAATGCTATTGTAATGTTATTAATCATAATGAATTCCTTTGAAATCCAGTAGAGCAGCAATATATTATTACATATACATTTTCACTCTAAATTAGCCTCAGTGACTTAACCAACTAAGAACTATTACTAAGTTGCTATATAACACCTGCAAAATCATAATCAAGCACAGAAATTGATTGAAAATGAAGTCACTCTGACCAACTTTATTAGAAAATCAGATAAATGGAAAATATGAGACACCCTAAAATAAAATGTCGCTAAGTAGTTTAAGATTATTAAACTTCCTTTATTCATAGGCCCAACAGACTTCAATGAGATAAGATTAAAATGTAAAAACATTAGTCTTCACTTGACAAAATTCAAGTGAACTCAGTTTTGCAGACTGCAGACATCTTCAGTCTAATTAAGTGGAAAATAGGATTTATGAGGACAATAAGACCATGGCCCCCATATGGATTTGTCATCATCTCTCAATATAAAGTTCCTTTCTGGCAAATAAAACTGAGCCAAGAAGAAACAAATGGGCAAGGACAAACACGTTTACTCTTCTGTGAAGGCATTTTCCATTTTGTGGTATGAGATGTTATCTTGCCTACGTGTCTTGAAGACTATTTGAGAATCTCTTCTCTATCTGCTAACAACATTTCTTTCTTTACCCTAATATGCATATAAAAGATTGAGTATCTGGGAAAAAAACAGTAAAAAATTGTAAAAGCCGAGAACAGAGCATCCAATAAATGTGGTTCAGGCAATGGTATAAGGAAAATGGGTGTTTTATTTGAGAAATTTCTAATTTCCTTTTATGTGAACAGCGACCTTGAATTTTGACTACTTGGTCTTTGTTACAAATATATAGTCATCCGGGCAGTGGTTGAGGCATGGCTTTAATCCTAGAACTCCAGAAACAGCAGTTGGTAGATCTCTGAGTTCAAGGCTAGCCTGATCTAAATACTGAGTTCCAGGATTACATAGGGAAATTATGTCTTGAAAAAAGTATATATAATATATATACATATATATAGTTATATATGCATATATATATAACTTTCAAAGTTATAAAGTGACATTATAGTCAGCAGTCTTATATATAACTATAGTACTTTCTTTACATCTATCATCTACAATAATTTATCAAGTAGAATTTTGTTGGTTTGATTGTCCATGCATGTATGCACTTGTATGTAAAATATATACCAATCTTTCCTGTGTCTGCTTATAGAATGAGACTGTATGCAACCATTTCTATAAATTGATCCCTTGATCAATGAAGAGTGTTATCAAGTTTGAATGATGGTGTGTGTGTATGTGTGTGTGTGTGTGTGTGTGTGTAAGAGAGAGAGAGAGAGAGAGAGAGAGAGACAGAGACAGAGACAGAGACAGAGACAGAGACATAGAGATGGAGAGACAGAGAGACAGAGAGACATAGAGACAGAGATGAACAATAAGAAAGACCAATTTCATATAACATTGGTTATTGTTAAACTGGAACTTCACACAACCATTCCTCATTTCTGTGTTTCTATATCATATTTATCCTAACTTTTCTATAGAATATTTGCCTTCAATTCTATGCACACTCAGTTTATTGACATTATTATTCTAGGCAAGTTACATGACCTATCTAATTTGGTTCGTAACCTTCTCATCTCCATAAAAGAGAAAGCATTAGTAACTGGCAGCTTAAAAGAGAGAAGGGATGTAATATCTCACAGGGTAGCCATGGGATCTTTGAATATATTCAAATAAATATTTGTTCTCCCTCTGTTGTTATAGGTTTATTGTTTTCTGATTATCACTTCAGTACTCTTCTTGTGGATTTCAGGTTGATAAGGGCAGTTAGTATTTTAGTAGTTTCATTTTTTTCCAACTTCCTTGAAATTCTGCAAACAGAAATAGAGTTTAACACCTCTCTCCGCATCCAGAACTGTTGACTCATTTAGCTAAGTTTCATTTATAATTCAATAATTTTTCTTTCATTTGTATTGAAATCATTTCAAAGAACAGAAAAGTGGTGCTTTGTTCTCTTTTTCACCTGTGCCTAACAGGTGCACCTCATTTGGCAGAGAGGCCATATTGTGAATAATGACACATAAATAAGCTCTCATTTATTGAATGCTTCTTCAAATGTTATTTTAAAAGTTCAATAAAACTTTATGGGGACAAATTATTTCCATTTTATCTTGTGTAATTTGGAGGACTATAGAGAAAATTCTTATTCTTTGAATGAGTTTGGAAATTCTATAACATCTATTACATGCCTAACAGATTAGTAAAAGTGAGTAGACATGGGCCTGGAGACATGTCTTATCAGTTGCCAACTGCTCAGTCACATCAGAAGACTGAAGTTTGGTTCCCAGCACCCACACAGCATGGCTTATAGGTAACTGTATTCCAACTCCAGGGGATCCAATGTCCTCTTTAAACTTCTGAGGACACTACAATCATGTGCATGTAATCTCTCAAACACACACACACACACACACATGCACACACACACATACCATGAATGTGTAATTACACAATGGAATACTACTCAGCTATTTAAAACAATGACTTCATGAAATTAGCAGGCTAATGGATGGAACTTGAAAATATCATCCTGAGTGAGTTACTTTGGTCACAAAAAAACACACATGGTAGGTACTCACTGATAAGTGGATATTAACCCAAAAGTTCGGAATACCCATAATATAATTCACAGACCATATGAAGCCCAAGAAAAAGGAAGACCAAAGTGTGGATGCTTCAGTGCTTCTTAGAAGGGGTAGGTGATATTCACAGGAGGAAATATGGAAACAAAGTGTGGAGCAGAGACTGAAGGAAAGGCCATTCAGAGACTGCCCCACCTGGGAATTCATCCCATATATGGTCACCAAAGGTTATTGTGGATGCTGGGAAATGCTTGCTGACAGGAGCCTGATATGGCTATCTCTTGAGGCTCTGCCAGAGCCTGACAAATACAGAGGTGGATGCTCACAGCCAAACATCGGACTGAGTATGGGGGTCCCTAATGGAGAGAAAGGACTGAAGGAGCTGAGGGGGTTTGCAACTCCATAATACGAACAACAATATCAATCAATCAGATCCCCCCAGAGTTCCCAAGGACTAAACCACCAACCAAAGAATAATTATGGAGGGACCCAAGACTCCAGCCACATATGTGGCAGAGGATGGCCTTGTTGGACATCAGTGGAAGGAGTAGCCCTTGGGCTTGAAGGTGTTCAATGCTCCAGGGTAGGGGAAGGCCAGGGCAGGAAGGAGGGAGTAGGTTGGTAGATGGGGAAGCACCCTCATAGAGGCAGGGGAGGGATGGGGAATGGGATAGGGGGTTTCCGAAGGGGAGACCTGGAAAGGGGAACACATTTGAAATGTAAATAAAGAAAATATACAATAAAAATAAATAAATCTTTAAAAAAAAAGATGTGCCTTGTTCCTAGTGCTTGTTTACAATTGTAAAACGCAACTTAAGACATCCTGGGAAGGAAAAATAGTAGAATGGGGACTCTCATATCAGTCTCCTTCTGCCTACCATTAGCCAAAGCTCCCAACACACCAGTGTCAATTTCTGTGACAATTACACACACACACACACACACACACACACACATGTGTTCGTGCAGCATGCACACACACTGTTTTGTATATGTAGTTTATGTGTGTTTGACAGAGAGAGAGAGAGAGAGAGAGACAGAGCCAGAGACAGAGAGAGACAGAGAGACAGAGAGAGAAAGAGGGAGAGGAGAGAGGGAGAGAGAGAGACTGTCATAAAGGATATTGCACTGTAAACTAGTGGATCATGGAGCTGTACTCTTCTTCTCTGGGGTGTTATGGTGACATGAGTTATATTGTAGTAGAGAGACATGTATAACTTTGTTCTGACCTCATGGAAATCCTGAGGGCTCTGCATCCTGAGTCAGTTCACTTGTCAACAGGTCAGGAGAATCACTGTGTTTTCTGAGTCAGGCTGAGGTCCATGACCAATTGACATTAATACAAATAAAGCTATTTTGACATTTTTAAAATACATACATATCTTTTAAAAAACTGATCAAGCTTTAAGTATTTTATTTTGGCTTTATTTCACCCTTTAGAAAAGCTACCAGTGCAGCAATTATCTCATTATTAAAGACTTTATAAGGAACAATAATTTTGTATATTAATTCAGTATAAATGAGAGTTTCTTGATTTAAGTGACTCTTCAGCCAGGTTGCTACCAGTTCACCAGTTTCTTATTACTCTACAACTCTTAGTTCCAATTTTATATTTACTTATCAGTCTCATTTACAAAAATAAATGGGAACAGTGTGCATATTTCCAAGAAAGTAAGAATCATTTTCATAGTTTTAAATGAATGCTTTCATTTAAATTCAGCTTTATAGTGTAAAGATGGTATAAATGGGCATATAAGGAGGACGTTTGTTACTTAAAATAGACTTATCTCACTTTCTACATGTCTTCCCTAAAGGTAAGGTAGCAGATTGTAGAAGGTATGTCCATTGATTAGTGTATGATATTAGCATATCCATTTAGAGTAATGAGGAATTGATTTCCATGTACTTCTCCTCAGAAGTTTGGTGTGTTGACTTTAAAAATATTTATGGGAGGCTGAAGAGATAATTCACAAAGTTAGAGTGCTTATTGCTGTTGTAGAGTTCCTAGGTTTGATACCAGCATCCAACTGGTGGTTCACAACCATCTGTAGTTCCAGTGGAGGTGATGTCCTCTTTTGGCCTCCTAGGGCACCAATAACCCTCATGAAATTCTCCAACCTCACACATGCATACAAACAGACACTCATACACATAAAAAATAAAGATAAACCTAAGAAATATATGTGTTGTCTGGCAAGATAGATTGGTGGGCAAGATGACTTGATGCACAGCTATGAAGACCTTGACTTCAGATCCCCACTTCAGCATAAAAGCTAATTAGGGTACATTCCTGTCACTCCTGCATGAATGAAGGCAGCCAAAGACATGTGGATCCCATGGCAATGAGGTCCTGTTTGTTTAGAGGAACAGTGGGAACCAGGTTCAGTGAAAGTTCCTTAACAGGCGGAGGGAGAGCAATAGAGGAGTTCTTAACCCCTATACAACTCTGGTTTGCAGATGCTCCACACCACCCATCACACACAAAAGCATTTAGGTCTTGAGGACATTTTAGCTTGAAGGAAGCAAAATGTACTTGTTATGTATGCAGATTACAAACAATAGGCCTGTATTTGGGAATCTTGACAAAAATGTCATACTTGAAAGGTACTTCAGAAGCATTTAAGTAGAACTTTAAACTATTGAAGTATTATTGTAATTTTCAGGAAAAAAAAACTTATTTTAGAAAGAAAGTAAGGGAGTGTGGGTATGTGGATTTTTTTAAATTATGAGAACTGGTATGTGGATATGTTTTGTTTTGTTTTGTTTTGTTTTGTTTTTTCAAGACAGGGTTTCTCTGTGTAGCCCTGGCTGTCCTGGAACTCATTCTGTAGAGCAGGCTGGCCTGCAACTCACAAATCTGCCTGCCTCTGCCTCCCAAGTGCTGGGATTAAAGGCATGCGCCACCACTGCCCAGCATGTGGAATTTTTAAATTATAATTTTTTTAAAAAATTTTTATTGGTTATTTTATTTATTTACATTTCAAATGTTATCCCCTTTCCCAGTTTCCCCTTCAAAAACCCCCTATTCCCTCCCCTTACCCTCTGCCTCAGTGAGGGTGCTCCTGCACCCGCCCACCCACTCCTGCTTCAGTGCCAGAATATGACCCCAATCCTGGGTCACCAAGCCTCAACAGGACCAAAGGGCTCCCCTCCAACTGATGCCAGATAAGGCAATCCTCTGCTAAATATCCAACTGGAGCCATGGGTAACCCCATGTGTACTCTGTGGTTGGGGGTTTTGTTCCTGGGAGTTTTGGGGAATCTGGTGGTTGATATCGTTGTTCTTCCTATAGGGTTGTAAACCTTCAGTTCCTTCAGACCTTGCCCTAACTCCTTCATTGAGGTCCCTACCCTTATTCTAATGTTTGGCTGTGTGCATCCACATCTGTATTGGTCAGTCTCTGGAAGAGCCTCTCAGGGGACAACTATACCAGACTCCTGTTGACAAGTTCTTCTTGGCATCAGCAATAGTGTCTGGGTTTGGTGTCTGCAGATTTCTTAATTATGGATGCAGTTATTGCTCTGCTCTTGAATGAATTCAAATCCATAAATGAGTTTTCTTAAAAGATTAATGTATTTATTTTATGTGAGTACACTGTAGCTGTTTTCACACACACCAGAAGAGGGCACAGATCCCATTACAGATGGTTGTGAGCCACCATGTGGTTGCTGGAAATGGAACTCGGGACCTCTAGTAGAGCAGTCAGTGCTCCTAACCGCTGAGCCATCTCTCCAGCCCCCATAAATGAGTTTTGATGCATGTTGTAACTATAATTATAAAAGTCCACCTTCTTCTAATGTCTTCTTAAAAATCTGTAAGTATCGGGCGGTGGTGGCGCACGCCTTTAATCCCAGCACTTGGGAGGCAGAGGCAGGAGGATTTCTGAGTTCGAGGCCAGCCTGGTTTACAGAGTGAGTTCCAGGACAGCCAAGGCTACACAGAGAAACCCTGTCTCGAAAAAACCAAAAAACCAAAACAAACAAACAAACAAAATCTGTAAGTAAATATGTATACACACACATATATGCACACACACATGATTCATGTGAGAAGTCTTTGCTGAAGGAGGTTCTTGTCATTTAATGTGATGATATCAGACTCTCATAAACGGAAGGAGAAAACCAATGCCTTCAGCTTGTCTTATGACCTCTACACAAACTCCATATGCCAATACCCACACATGGACACACACACAAACACACACATAAAAATAAGAGTAAATGTAAAAATTACATGCCTCAATTTTTTTCACTTGCCTAAAATTTGAGTTCTTGACATATTTTATTTCATGTTTTAAACATTTTCCACTTATACAAGTTAGTATTTTTAATTTTCTTCTTTGTTTTTGTATATTATTAGAAAACCTAAAAGATTATCACATTATAGGTCTTCAGGTCTATTTCAATTTTTTAGTATAAGTTTTCATTGAAACTTCTTTATTATCAAAATGGTGCTTTTTACTGAGTGGAAAAAATAATATTCTGCATTATATCATAAGTACTATTTTTCTGATACCAAGTATATTGTATACTTGCTACAGTCGATTACTCTTCATTTCCACTACTATTGCCCTTGCCTTCCAAGACCATTTTCATTCCATTAAATTAAAACATGATGCCTTTTATGATGGTGACATTTGCACAACAAATGTTTTCACACTGACAAAGTTGTTATTCTGAGACCAATAAATACATTCATGTGACTCTTGTGCTCCTCAGGAAAATATAAAGAGTGTAATTTAGATATATTACTTACTATAATTTCATGAAAAAATTCCCTGGAGTTGAGGTTATTTTAATGTTCTGTCTTCTTTTTACAAGATTGAAGGAAACTCGGAGGTAATTATGTTGGCTTACACTCTTATTAGGTACATTTGTTATATTTGTGATCTTTAAAATTTTCCAGTATTTTGACTTTTATTATGTCCATGGAATTGGCCAAACATGCAACTGCCTTAATCCTGAATTGAAAATTTCAAATACTTATTTCTAGGTCACAGCTGCCCAAGATAATTTTATCTCTTTAGAAACTGGGTAGCCTCTTATAGCAGCTCTTGGGTGTTACAAAAATTTCTCAGATGTTCTCTATACAAATCCAAGACAGTCACCACCTTTCTTACACTGGAGTTGAAGAACATTTGTAAATATACCTCTGTTGTATAAAATTAAAACTTTTTGAGAATTTCATATATGAATGCTGTTCCTACCTTCCTTCCTACCTCTCTTTTCAAGAGTTCCTGTTTCTCCAAACTATTTCTCAAGTTCAAGAATCTTATTTGATTTTTAATATTCTACTTGTTTTTAATTATTACTGTATTTATAAATGCAAGCTACTGTTTTTATTTATTGTGACCCAAATATGTTTAGGGCTGACCTCTGAGATTGGGTAACTTCTCAGGGGGTTTATTCCTGGAAAAGAGAGATTCACCCTGTCTCAGCAATCATTACTTACCTGTTGCTCTTCAACTAGTGGTGAGGCCTTTGTGGAAACCCTTATGCACACTGGCATGTCAACAGTTTAGGTCTTATACATGGAACTATATCCTGGGTCTGCACCTTATGCTGTAAAAAAGACATAATCTCCAATAGATTGTTTTGGTTATTTCACTCACTAGGAAGATTATTTTCCTTTCTTTCAGAACAGTTCCCTCACAGTTATTACAAAGTAAATACTTGTGAGACCTAGAAAATAGCATCTTAGTTCCCACACTTAATTTTTTATTATCCACATTTTCAGAGAATGAGAATGGTCTTGCCCTTAGGGAATCACTGAAGACTGTTAGGTTCCTCTTCTCTTTGGTTGTCCCTAGTCCTTTGCTCCCAGTCCTTGTCTATAGAGAACATATCATGCTTACATGGTTTTAAGATGTCTCTGTTTATTCTCATAAGATATGCTCTGCTGACTCACTATCAGTGTTTATAGCAAAATTCAAACTTCTTGAGCACAATATTCCCAACAGGGAACAAGGCCAGTGTGTCCCTTCGGAGAACTTTCGGGACTTTTTTAAATAAATAAATACATTGACAATTAAATATGATGCCCAAAGTATTACAAGGAAAGAATTGCTGAACCACTGAAACCCCCTTGTGTTACTTTTCTGGGGAGATGGTCCATGATGAAAGACCAAATGAATGATTCCACCTGGGCTTAGCTTAGTGAACTGGGCACTTTATTGAGGTTTCTTAGGGGAGTGCAAATGATGGGTTACTTTCAACAACCATGACTCAAGCCTTGTTAAATAGTCAAAATGCCCTCCTGTTGTAGGTGAAGGTTCAAGGCATCTCTGTCTCTGCAGAGCATGCAAGATACTCAGCATATCCCAATGTACTGCTCATAAAGACTTTGAGAAAGACCTTGTCACTTTTATGATTTTCAGGGATTTCTCTTGTAGACTTATAAGTTGTCTTTACTTTCTGACACTTGTTAAAATGCTTCACTTTAGAGTCAATATCTGTACAGAAGCCCATACACAGAAGATGGGATGGAGAAAGTTATATGAAGGACAAACAAAAGGGCTCATGTAATGGGGAATAAGATTGACTCTAAGCACACCGTCAGCACAAAGCAAGAAAGACTTTCCCAGAAACATAGTATAGCTGACTGTACCTAACAGGGTAAGAAAGTCATGAAGCTGGGAGGCAAGTGCAGCTAAGTCAGAGGGAAGGCTGCTTTGCCTTTCAAACATGAGAATTATCTGATCCCAGTGTAATTATGTTTTGATGTCTTCAAACCAGAGGTCAAACCAGTTTGTACAGCAAGATGTTATAGAGTCATGGCAGAACCTGGGGAGTAACAGCCCTGAGTGTAGACAGAAGTGCATGGAAGGATGATGTGGCATGTGCTGCAGAAGACCATGAGTGAAGGAAGGTGAACAAGACATCCAGGGTGAGACTCCTCTTTCTAACTTAAACAAATGAGTGGATGGCAGTACTATTGAAATGAACAGCAAAGAGTAGATTTCTGTTAAATGTAATAAATTTGTTGACAATGAGTGTGTGTGTGTGTGTGTGTGTATGTGTGTGTAAGAGAAGCTCTCATGTAACTCATTTAACTGCAAACTTGCTTTGTCATTAAAGAAAATATTGAATTTCTGATCTTCCTGCTTCAAAATTTCTTATGCTAGCAGTACAGACCTAATTTTTGTAGAACTGAGGGTGGAATCCAGTGCCTTGTGCATGATGCATACTATACCAACATTCCACAAATGACCTACACACTCAGGTCCAGTACAATGTTTCCTCCAGTTGGTGTGAGAATTGTGTATAAATTGCACAACACACCAATTGTCATAAACATATAGATGAAAAAAACTAAAAGAAAGCTGAGTCTTTTTTGACATTGGTTTCTTTCCCAATTTGCCATTATAAGAATATGCTAACAAAACACTATCTTGAAAATTTGATTGAACCTCTTGGACAGAAATATTTTGCAATAAAAATACATGTGTTCCATTTCTGGTAAAATTTGGCTTACATGCTCTGTGTAAGAGTATTTTTACTGAAGAAAAAGTTAGCTCAAAAATTTAAGCATCTGAAATATATATTATTTGCTCTCTTCAGAGAGTTTAGCGTCAGTCATCTCTATACCCTACTTTTCTTCATCTGACTCTTACTTTCATGCATTCTGAATGTGCTTGATATATAGTTGTGTTTTGTCTGGCAATTAGTCCAATATGTTTCAGTTTTTAGAAGATATTTGCAAAGTGCGTGAAGCCTGCTTACAAAGCTGGCTGTGGGCATCACCACTCAACTTGGTGTCTTTCTTTCTTCCTCTCCTTTGGTCTTGTCATTGAAACTGTATTTTTCTTATAGTTCATTTTATTTATTTTGTCTCATCTTCTTTTTCACCCTTAATTTGATTTCATTTAATAAGCAAACCAAATTCTAACCAAAAATATAGAACAACAATCAGAGAACTCACCTCAGTTCTATTAGAAAAAAATGATAGAATAGTTAGAAACATTTAGTATTTGTTCCTCCTTAAATGTATTTATTCACTTACACACTAAAGAATATTGTTATCTTTCAAAAATACAAACACTTCAATAATTGGGCCCCTGCTTACACTCAATTAGCAAATTATAAAATGTTATTCACAGCCTCTTCCTGAAAAATGAATTGCTTAGGTGATTAAGTTTCACGGTTTTCACATTATTAGGCAAATATGAGGGAAAATGGGATGGTCATAATGTGTGTCTCATTTTGTGAAGAGGTGGCTCATTAATATCGACTCACATAGTCAAGATTTTCAATTGTCAAATCACAGCCCCCAAAGCAAGCTTGCAAGCAGGATGTTACTGCTATGAAGGTGTCCCTCCCAAAGACACATGTAATACCCTGCCAGTAAAATTCGTCAGAAAGAGTTGCTACAATGTGAGGCAGAAGATGATTTACACTCATTGTCATTGAGATTTAGATACATCAGAAAACTCTGTCACAATTTCTAGAATGGGGTCAATATAATGTGTTTACCCGCTGCCTAATTTTACAAATAAGGGCTAAAGGAAGATCTTTCTTTTCATTCATTGAAAGAATCGTGACTAACACTTATAATGTCTCTAATATCTGGAATCAAATAACTTCACAATAGAGGAATGGAAGAACAACAGTTGTTGAACAGCTGAAGTGCTGCTTGCTGAAGAGACACTTCACATTAGAAATTGTTCAGTATTAGAAATAGTACAGGTAGGAAGGCAAGACTCATCAATCGAATTATTTTTAAATGTTAGTGAGAGAAATTACTCTATGGAATACTAACAAATTAAACCAATAAATTAAAAGCCTTCCAATTTTAAACAAAACAATGGTTTTTTTAATTTACTTTTATCATAAGTGATGAGGTCCACTGATCTTCACAAATGGTGTTAGGATTGTATAGGCTTAAAATTAGAGAAAGGGGGATTGAAAATATGGCTTAGCATTTAAAAGCACTTGCTGCTTTTGCAGAGGACCTGAGTTCTGTTCTCAGCACTCATATGAGACTGTGCATCACCCCTTGTAACTCCAACTGTGGCAGCTCTGATGCTTATTTCTGGCTTCCACAACACTGAACTCAAGTGCACAGTAACATACATACATATAAATAAAACAAATGTTATTGCAGCAACTATCATCAACATATCATCTAGTACAAATGTGAAACAAAAATTACTTCACATATAAGCCGAATAAAGCTTTTAAAAGAGAACATTTTCATTTATAGATTAAAAATTGAGTCTTTCCATGCTGATTTTGGTATCATTTCTTCAATGATAGCATTATAGAGGATTAAAAATATCATAATAGTGAACTGTTCCTAGTCTCAATTTATCAGGGAATCCATGTTATGAATGAATTTTTTTCTATAAACTCAGGCAATAAAATGACCAACCCAAAGAGTCTCTTTTTATGTGTATTCAGTCTTTGCTCTCACACTGTGCTTTGAAAGCCCTATTGTGACATTATTTTGGCACTAAATATACTACTTTATACACACACTGAACACAGCATACACACAGATACACACACACATACACATTGCATTTTTTATTTGGAAATTAGTCAGTAAACTTAAATACAAAAAGGAGTAGGAGTTTGAAAACAGTATTCTTTCATATACAGTATGGAATTCACCTGAGATAAATGGTTCCCATTATTTTTAGCTTGAGCATCTAGCTACTCAGTTGGTTTTGTCTTTCTTTTATCCTCTTCCTAAACACTGATGAGTATGTATCTAGACAATCAAGTTAATTATATTATTATTATTGCTCAAATATTCTTTCCTATTTTTAGTGGACTGATGTTTAATTCAGGAAGTTTGATAATGAGCACATTTAAGTAAAATTAGAATCTAAGCTATCTCATTTTTCTTTTCTTATCTTTTCTTTCTCTCTCTTTCTTCCTTTCTTTTTTGTTATTTTCTAGCAAAATCAGAGAGCCATGGGTTGAAGAGGCAATTCAGTTGGTCAAATATGAGTACCTCAGTTCAAATCTCCAATTCCAATGCGAACATTTTGGCATGCCTACATGTACTTTAGCAGTCCTACTGTTATTTGTGTATCTATGTGCAATAAGGGTTGGGAAGAGACAGAAGGATGACTGGAGCTTCCTAACCAACAACCTAACTCATATTCAGGAGGAGACTTTGTTTTTAGGAAGTAACGTGTATAAGGGGAGGATATTACAAAAATAACCCATATTTTTCCAGCAGCCTCTACATGTTTGCACACTGAAAATGCATCTCACACTCACGTGCATATGGATAAATGCACTTACTCTTCCAACATGTAGCTGAGAAAGGACAATCTTCGTTGTACAGGATGTTGTATTGATTCTATTTTAGCACTAAGAGTTCTGATACCTAGCTCATGTGTCTGACTTGTGTCTGACTTGGATTCATACCTGTAGGATTCTTACATGCATATTATTCCATGAATAATTGATCCATGGTCTTTTGCCTACTGTGAGTCATACTTCAGGGTATGGGGACAGCAACTGGCCAGTGCTCACTTCCCAGTGGGAGATATCCAGTGGCACACTGATACTCTTAAATTGGCCACACTGAATACACATACAGATTAGCAACATGATCAAAGCGTTAGTATGTATCCTCAAAAAACACACCACAAAGGAAAATTCTTGTGACGAATTAAGGGAAACACATCTGGATGTACATGTTTTAGTTATCTGAAAGTGCAGAAAACTAAATATTTCAAACAAGACACTGAGTTCCACAAATTCTAATGGCATGTCTCTTATCATAAAAAAAGTCTATGGTTCCTAATTCAGTGTCTCAATGTCTTCCAGTATAGGCTATTTCTCTGGTAGATAAATATGTGGTGTGTGGATGTGTGTGTGAGTGTGTGTGTCTGTCTGTATATATACTGTATACACTAACTTATTACTATATTTAGGCCTAAAGGAACTTCTGAAGAAACCTCATGGGTGAAAAGGTCAGAGAGCCAGGTTTGTTTGTATCCTCATAAGACTTCTCTGAAGAATCAAGTTTTCTGTTTCTACTTAATGTGATGCTGCTCTGCGAAGTGGAGGAGCCTGCAAAGTAGATGCTGCTAAATCAATGGTAGCTTTATCAATGTCTCAGCTGTTCCGTGAATACATTATTTTCAGCACAGCAGTATTTGTGCAGGGCGATCTATGTCATATATATTTTAAGTGCCCACCATTCATAGTAGAATTAAGTAGAAAAGAAAACATGCAAATTTGGGGTCCAGGGTAGAACTTTTCACCCCCTTTTCCAGAAACACCATGAATATATTTAAAGCTAGAATTTCTAGTTGCTAATCAGTCCCAGGTAAGGGGAATTCATTGATTCTGACACTAATGCTGGGCTCAGAATTTCATCCTGCTTTATTTATTTATATCATTAGTCTCTGATCCAGTCAACCCCTTGTAACTGAAGGCATTTATCTGTCGGTTTTCAATCACTGTAATAGACACTGCTAGTATGTCAATAGATCAAAACCCTGCACATAATTATTTTAAAGTATGATCTCCTGGAGGGAATGCAATTATTAATACCTGAGGCTAATTTTAGCAATACATTTTCAAAAAATAATGAGCACTTCTCCTCTTTTACACCCCTCCCTTCTATTTATCTTCCTTTAATTACTCCACATACTCAAATCTGTAAAATTCGATTCTATGGCAGTGCTCAAACAAATGAGCAGCCTGTACTGCCATAACCAGATTTGTAGACAGGAGGAGGAAAAAAGGAATGCCTATTTGGGGACACAGGAAAACAGATATAATAGGTAGCGACTGGAAGAAAAAACCAGTATTATAGTGGCATAATTATTTCAGAAAATATATTTCTCTTAGTTACTACTCATTGGTTATCTTGAGAAAATTTTAAAAGTACAAACTTGATGGTAGGTCATAGATTTTTCCAATATGCTAGTTACATGGATATACTATTATGGGGTTGACTTTCTGTTGGAATGAATGTTTTTTGTCTTGATATTTAAGATCGATATAGAAAAACTAGGTTTTCAATAATTAAAGAATATGCAAATGTTAACAACCACTTGTCTAGGTGGATTTCAACAGATTATGTAGAAAAAGGAAACTATTTTCTCTTCCCTACGTCCTTTGTCTTGTTACAGAAAGTAGTGTGGGCTTTTGGTTGATTGTTTGGCTGGCTCTTTGGTTTGGTTCCGTTTCATTATTTTTGTTTCTGTTTGTTTGTTAATGTGTTTATATTTACACCTTCAAATATTTTGTTTAATTTTTCAAATTATACACTTACATTCTGCTAACTTAAAAGTTGTATTTATTATACTATTTTTATTATTATGTGTGTGCTGCAAGAATATTTTTGAATGTTGCGTGTGCGGGTGCCCTCAAGGCCAAAATACCTTGGATTACCAGGAATGAATTTAAAGGTGGTTGTGAGCTGCCATAGCGGTGCTGGGATTGAGACCCAGGTTCTCTATATGAAAATCTAGTGCTTTCAACAACTGAGCCTTCACTCTAGCCCCCCTCTATGTTTTATATCCAAAGGTTCTTTCTTTTTTCTCTTTACCCCATTTTCTTCCTCATATTTTCAGTTCGTTGTTCATTTTATTATATAATTATTTCATCCTATATCCTTTTGCTCTCATAAGCAAGACACTGTTGGAAAATATTTCAAAGGAAAGTTTCCAAAAAGATCCAATAGGATCACATCTGGAAAGATTGTCAGTGGGTTTAATACACTTCTTGCCCTTCTAAAAGAGCAGAATTTGGTTTCCTGTACCAAGCCAGAGAAGGCTCACAACTGTCTATAATTCTAACACCAGAGGATCTAATTCTCTCCCTGAATACTCACATATATGTGCCCATATATTCACACAGTCATATGCAGACATACACAAATAAAGTGTTTTAAATCATACATGATGAACACACATAAACAATAAACCTAAGCATGTGCACACACACATACACATACATGTACATACATATATGCACAAACTAATCATACACACACACACAATCTAGGATCCAGAGGTAATATTCACAAGTGTTGTGCAAATACAAATATAACTTAGTTTAAAGATGACATTGTTCTGAACACTAGAAATGATCTAAATACCATTTTTAAAAACTGTAAGAAAATGTATAATGATTCTGATGTAATTTTATATAACACTTCATCAAATACAGAGTATTTTTAATGTTTTGTCTTTCACCCAAGCATTAAGAATCCATAAAAATGATCTGTCATTATATTACAGAGTAGGAGACTAAGGACAGGAAGGATGCCTAATTGTCTAGCAAGGAAACAGGTCCAGACTTCACAATATGGCCTTTTGGGTCCCCATTCCTTGCTCTTTCCATGAAAGAATGCCAAAATCAGTAGTGGGAAAGTATGCCATATGTCACTCAATGTGCCTTAAGATTGTCCCCACCACTATGAACAAAATCTCTCAGAGAAATCAATGACCAGAGAGAATCACAGAAAGCAGATGGTGCCGTCAGAACACTTCTGGTGTGGCATCTGTGGTTACTTCTGTGCTTCTAGATCAGATTGCCCTTGCATTGAAAGCACAAATATGTACAAAGGAAAGAAAATAACAAAAGATGAACATCACCTACAGCAAGGATGCAGTCTCTGCACAAAACTGCTGATGCACTTGGCCAAGCTGTGCATGCAAATATGTGCACACACTTGGGCATCTGATGAGGCTTTCCCAGTGCTCAGTGGATGCCACAAATATTCACAACAAAGGGAACCTATGACACTCACCTAGACATCCCAGTAATGGAGTAGTGGTGGAAACCCCCTACATAGTTACAGATGGAGCTCAAGGCAAAATCCCATTAAGACAAGTTTTATGGGTACGCCATGGTTTGGCTCTTAGAAATTGAACCATTAGTACACAGAGCCTGAAGTCAAAACAAGAATGAGTGCCAGTCTTTCTACAGAGAGATAATAAAGGAAAACAAAAATGACTCAAATAGTTTGCCAACTCCAGCTGGATTCCATGCTAAGAACATTGCCTAGAAAATAAATGAAAAGAACCTAAACACACACACACACACACACACACACACACACACACATGTGCAATCAGAGACTCAGGAATGACTTTGAAGGAAGACAGGCAAGATGTTCCATTCCATTGATCCTCCTGTTTCTAAATTACATAAGTAATGGAATGGCGATGACATTCATGAAAGTAAACAAAAAGGAAATGTTAGTCAGGTTGAATAAGTTTATTTTATTTGATGTCTTGTAAGAATACTACATGAAGATGTACATGCCTGGTGTTTTTGTGTACAGGTATGTGTACAGGTACACAAGCTCATGTGTGGATAGTTCACAGAATGATGTTGAATGTCCTTCCCTACAATTTTCAGTCATCCCCTCTTGAGACAGTTTTAGTTAGGGTTACTGTTGCCATGATGCAGTACCATGACCAAAGCAACTTGGAGAGGAAATGGTTTATTTGCCTTATGCTTCTATAATCATATTCTGCCATTAAAGTTTATCAGGGTAGAAACTGAAACATAAGATGAATACAGATGCAAAGGTTGATGTTGTGTTTCTCTTTTTTTAATAAAAATGTAACAATTAAGTTTATTTTACCAAACTTGCCTTCTCTCCCAATAAGACAGACACAATGTAGGTTGGCAGGACAGATCCCTCATCCTCAGGGGATGGGTGTTCAGTGTGGGTGCATGTCTTACTGAATGGGCTCCAATAGGTCAATGGATGTGGACCATTGTTTCACACTCTACCCAGTCCAGTACACCAGATGTGTATCTTCATCTTTGTGAGCTTTGGTGTGTGGGTCTCTATGCAGGCTAATCCTTAGAAGTGGCACTGCACCTGGTCTCATCCTGGATACCCAGAACAGGACCAGTAGAGCAGTAGCTTTATAAATATTGGTGGGAGGGACAGTGTAAGGTCTGAAAAGGTGATATCTCTCCACTTTCACCCACAATAGTGACAATACTGAGTGGGAATAGACTCACTCAGGGGACTGGAGAGATGGCTCAGTGGTTAAGGACATTGGCTGCTCTTCAGGACCTGGATTCAATTCCCAACACCCACATGGCAGCTCATAACCATCTGGAATGCCAGTTCTAGGATCTGACACCTTCACAAAACACTGATGCACATTTTAAATATAATAAATTATTTGATACCCTCACAGAACACAGATGCACATCTTAAGTATAATAAAATATTTCAGCCACTGAACTTCAGGAAAGCAGCCATACAACTGAATTAAAATCCCCATACCATCTTCAATGTCAGGTAGGTGACAAGCAGGCTGAGGTGACCTCCTCCTACAGGGAAAAGCCCAGTTATCAGAGCCTGAATCTAGCTGGAATCCCTGTCCTGTCATCTTCTGTGGTGGCCCAGGGATGATTCTTGAGGGTCCTGAATGTGAAGCCAGCTTGGTCTACACAGGGAGTCCAGGACAGCCACACCTGCCCTGCCTGCACATTGTCCTTCAGCCCTCTGTAACACACACAGTAAAGAGAGGGGTAAGGTGCCAAGGCATGGGCACCAGGAACTGCCTTCACTCCCCTGATCCACTCAGGACAGTCCCAACTCTTGAGGAGTGTTGCTTACTGCCTTGCTCCCATGGCTTGCATAGCCTGCTTCCGTATAGAACCCAGAACCATGAGCTCAGAGATGGCATCACCCGTAACATGCTGGAACCTTCTCCCTCATGTACTAATTAAAAAAAAATATCCTACAGCTTTTCTTGCAGCTTGTTCTTAAGGAGGCATTTTCTCCATTGAGGTTCCTTCCTCTTTGATGACTCTAGCTTAAGAGAAGTTGATGTAAAATTAGTCAACACAGACAGGGTATCACAATGAACCTGGAACTTGGGGGCTTTTGTCGTTAGCCTAGAGTAGGCAAGCTTTCTCTTTCCATGTTCCACCCCCATCTCTAGGGACAAATGCACAGCTTCATGGCTATCTTTTTACATTTGCACTAGGGTTCCTAACCCAGGTCCTCATGCTTGCCCAAAGAGTTCAGTTATTCATTAAGCCGTCTTCCCAGCCATGACTGTGACATGGAGGCAAGGCTAGTCAGTCATGCTGTCTGGATCCTGAGTCCTTTGCATAGATACCCAGTGGCAATGGAGGAAGTCCCTTTGAGTTTATAGAATATCTGTATAGTTATATCACTGCACAAACTCTTTCATTCATCTGAGTGACATCCCAATCCTAAATGTAATATAGGATGTAATTTGCGTTGAAACTTCCCAGAATGACTCTTAAAAAAGCAGTTAGGCTTGAAGAAGAAAATATCATCACCGGGACTGAGGAGATATCTTAGTGGCCAGAATGGGGGTATCTCAGTGGTCAGTTTAGGGGGTTGCTCAGTGGTTAGCTTAGGGGACTAGCACAGTGGTCAGTTTAGCACGCTCAAGGAGTTACTTTAATTTCTAGCATTGAAATTAAATAAAACATGTTTGTCAGTATCACAGGAGGTATGTACCATTTGGAAATTAAATCTAGACTTTAGTCATCTATTTTGTAATATAATTTCTTCTGAGAACAACCAACATTGCTTTAAATATGTGTTTGCCACCATTTTTTTTTTTTTGACTATTAGAGTTCTGACCACAGGACTGGCAAGATAAAAGGATGAAAGTAACCCTTCAAAAGTTGTCCCCGGACCTTCATACCAATGGAGTTGATGCCCGGCACAGGGCACTCTGCTCAAAACACACAAATAAATAAATATGTGTAATTAAAATAAATAAGATGCATAACCTACATTCCTCCTTTTTGTGGTCCTTTCTAAATATTTCCCTATGATAAATCAATAGACACCAAAAGTAATAAACTATATCACTACTTTGTCAAATACTGTTGCCTTCTTATATTGATCAAGGATCCCTCAGTTAGCTTTAAGCATCTGAGAGGCTAGAGTGCAGGGTCCTGATTCCATTTTCCTGTTAATCTGGAGGGAAGATCAGTTTGGGTCCTCCCCATCTTGAAATAGATGATGATGTCTCTCATGGACCCCAGCGGTTTCCACTCTAGTCCTTGAAATTCTTTAAGGTGCATCTACTTTTAAAATGCATGAGCCAGCACTGGAAATTCCACCCTTTGATCTCTCCCCACTGATGGTTCCATATCATCAAAAATCCTCAAAGCTTCGTGGTGACTAGCGGTCAGGCCCATAGGCACATTGCAGACTGTGATCGTAAACCACAAATTTGAAAGCCTTCTCATCCCCAGCCCCAGCTCTGCACTTGCCTAAGCATATTCATAACACTTCAGAATGGTTTGCACTGTTACCCAGTCAATTATACATGGTGCCACTTCTAATGTTTTAAATAAGAGAACTGACAGTCAAAATAGAGAATTCCAATTAGCACTGAATTTTTATTTTATCAATATTTTAAAGGGTTTTAGGCATCAGATGTGGAGTGTGAGTCTAAAGTGTGACTTTCATCACAAACTCCACTTTTCACAACCACATGGCTCCTGTCCTTCCTCTCATTTCAACAAACATTTATTGTGTGACTATTGGATGTCTGATGGAAAGGAATACACAAAACTGAAATGCTATCTTCTATGACTTTCAGGGACAAAAAAAATTTTAAAGGCTATTGGGGGATATATTTTGCAAAACTTATCATCTCAATTCAATCTTTTGGAAGCAGTTCTACAATTAGGTATGATGGCACAAGACCTATATGGTTCCAATCTTTCAGATTCTGAAGTAGGAAAACTGAGTTTGAGACAAGCCTGGGGAACATATTAAGAATACATTTTTAAAAGGCATAAAAGACTAAGATTAGTGTATTGGTTATGTGTGTTTCTGCTGTAATAAAATACCTGGAAAAGACATTCTGAGGAAGGGGGGTTTTATTTGGGCTCATAGCTTGAGGGTAAAGTCTATTATATTGGAGGAATTGTGTCCAAAGGAAATTGAGACAACTGTTCCAATTATACCCAGGGTCATGAAGGAAAGAGAGAGAGAGAGAGAGAGAGAGAGAGAGAGAGAGAGAGAGAGAGAGAGAGAGAATGAGAGCTAGTGCTCAGATTGCTTTCTTCTTGTTTTAGTTCAGTCCAGAACACCACAGGAAAGTGCCACCCACATTTAGAATGACTCTTCCCACATCAAATAGTTCAACCTTGATAATTCCTGACAGAGTCACCCAGTGGCCTTTCTACTGCTTCAGAGATTCTAAACTCTGTCAACTTGACAATTAATCCTCAATAACATATCACTGGCATAAAAAAGTTGTACCAAGAAACAAGTCATATTGCCTCTGTATAGAGGAAAGCCTGATCCTTGACCTCTTAATATATTTTCTCCTGTTTTATCTGTTTAGCTTTACTGATTCCCAGACTAACTCTTGATTCCTACAGAGTATTTTTAAATGAAAAGGTCATTAAGGAGCCTAAAATATCATTAAATTTGTAAACCTGAGAGGCATAATGAAAAAAAAGGCCAGTAAATGATGTATGTCCATTTATTTGTGACTTTTCAACCAGTTCCTTAGTTAGCATTCCATTGATGCCAAGTGACAGAAACCCAAAATATTGGTGCATGGGAGCATAGAAACACTTTTGTCACTCACTTGACAATTAGGAAACAAAACCAAAAGGCTGACAGCTCCTCCAAGAATAAATGCTTCCATCATTTCTTTTTGTCTTCCCATTGGTTGCCTCTGTCCTTGATATTTGCTTCATTGTTTTCATACCAAGTCTTCATAAATCACAATGACCAAGCAAATAAAGGCTCAAAAAAATTTATATTGGTAAAGATTTTGTATGCCTATTTTCCTCTTTAGTTCTAAAATCCAAGAGAAGAGATTAAATTTGCTCATTTGGACAAAATCCATATTTCAAATCAAATCAACTATAAACAAAAACGTGCTAAATTCTCAGGTGTTCTGTATACATATCATAATTTCTAAGGTAAAGCTATATGGTATGGCAAAGAGAAGGCTATTTCTAAGAAGGACTTGAGAGTTGGATAAAGATCCTCAGTCACTACTGAGTCAGAAACAGTAGCATGGCAATTGACTAATAATCACAAAGTAAATGGAATGAGTAAATCACCATGAATATTTCCTATTTGTAATTAAGGAGACACAAAATGCCTATCTTCATATCTGATCTCACTTTTCTTTCTCGGCAATTTTGATTTTATTCTGCTGAAACCAGAAGGAACTATTATATCTGGATGAGTTGTTCTTTAAAGAAATTTTAGATGAGGAACAATATACAGGGGCAGGCTGGCTTCACCGTTTTTGTGTGTGTCCTACAGAGTGTGACTCTGGAATTTACTGTGAACAGAAACATATTGGCTCTGAACTGTGGGCAGATACTGATGAAGGGACTAGATTCTCACTAAGGTCATCTTGTTGGGTCATCCATGACAGAGAGAGGAAGCAAGAGCAAGTGTGGTCTAGATATTTTCCTTTATGTGGTAATGACTTCTCCCACCTGAAGCCCACACTATGTATGTGGATTAGGATGCCAATGAGGGCAGAGCCTCTTAGCAAAATCACCTATCATTAGATCTCGTCTCCCAATACTGTAGCATTGAGGACCGAGCAGCCACCATGTGTGCTGTGGTGAGTACATTGTATCCTAACATTCAACCCAAAACTATAACTTCTCCCATGCAAAATCACCTTTAATGCATTCCCAAAGTCTCTGTTTTATGACATTCAAGCACAATCTCCAACATTTAGAGCTCAAAAAACAAATCAATAATAGTCAGACTGCAAGAGGTGATTCTAAATCTCAGTATGCACCTGTGAAACCAAAACTAGCTGCAAAATCTCCAAAGGATAGAAGTTGCTTGTGTATAGGATTGACACATATAAAAGGAAAGTTCCTCTATATTCAATGGAAGTAGAGCTAGGTTCATTGTAGCCCTTCTGCTAATTATAACTAAATTTTATTTTATTTGACCACTACATTCCTCAATAGTGCAAAAGCCTCATCCTACATCCAGAAGGAATTTCAAATATTTGTATGTCAAATTTATTAAATATACACTAGTCTGATTAGGCAGAATTATTAGTTGAAAGTTACATTATTTCGTAAACAGAGTTCAACTTTGTAAGCAATTCTAAGACCTTACTTAGTCCTTTAAAAAGCCAGTCTTACATCTTCCACATTTCACTAGTCCCTCAAAGGACTGAATGGAAAAACAGGATTTCCTTAGACAAGGAAGCAGCCTAGCTTTTCATTTATAAAAATTCTTATATTTGAAGAAATCCCTTCATAGTTCATGATTCCTGAAAGAAGTAACGAACAGAGCTCATGTTGATAGTAAAAACAGGCATAGAAGATAAAAGAATTTACACCAATTATATTCTACCATATAGCCTCTAACATGTGTTTCTTACCACATGAAAAAAGATAAGCAAGAGGGTAATTGACAGGTCTACCAAAGCCCATTAGACAGTACATTAACTCTTTGGAGGATGTAAAGATCAAAGCCCATAAGACCATACATTAGACAGTACAATAGACAGTACATTAACCCTTTGGAGGATGTAAAGATTATGCATAGTCTTGACCTGCTTTCTATGCAAATTTCTTGTGTGAGTAACTAGTGTGAACACTAATTCTAAACACAAAATCACTTTATTATGTACAGTTGTAAACCAGTTGTGCACAAACCCACAAAATCAGTGGGGAAAGTATTTCCTTTCATGACATTTACAAATTGTAATTAAAAGACATTTTAGAAAAGGTAGGAACTCCATAAAATCTTACACATTTACTTCTAGCTAAGGGCTAAAAACTATGAAAATGGAATAAAGGAAACAGTACTTTGTGTTGCAAAGGGTCCAAAGTTTATATCTATAAGCATGAAAAAATGGATTGAATTACCGTTTTCTATTACTGCTGATTCTATCATAATAAATACTGGAGTCTGTAGCATAACTGTTGCTTCTTCGTGGTGAGCAAAAAAGCAGCCATAATTCTTTTCATCTCTAACATTGTCTATAGCAATTTCTCTCCATTAATTTATTTAATCACTTTACAGCCTGACTAGAGCACCCTTTCCTCCCATTCCACCTCACAAGACCTGTACCCCTTCCTTCTCCCTTCACATCTGAGGAGAAGGAAGTCCCTCCTGGGTTCCAAACCACCCTGGCACCTCAAGTCACTGCAGGATTAGATGCATCATCTCCCTTTGGGTCCAGTCACAACAGCTAAGTTAGGGGAGTAGGATCCACAGGCAGACAACAGAGTTAGGTACAGTCCCCACTCCAGTTGCTGGGGGACCCGCATGAAGACCAAGCTGCAAGTCTGCTACATATCCATATGGGCTACTAAATCCAGCCCCTGTATGCCCTTTGGTTGGTGCTTCAGTCAATACGAGTGACGCAGGGTCTAGGTTAGTTGACTCTGTTAGTCTTTTGCAGTCTCGATCCACCTCAGGGTTCCTTACTCCTTCCCTTAACACTTCTGTTAGCTCTGTCTAATGTTCGGCTCTCATTCTCTGTGTCCTTTTCTGTTAGCTACTAAGTGGAATCTCTCAGGAGAGTTATGAAAGTCTCTTGTCTTTAAGCATAATAGAATATAATTAATATATAATGTCAGGGATTGGCTCTTGCCCATGGGGAGGATCTCAAGTTTGGCCAGTTATAGGTTAGCCATTCCCTCCGTATCTGCTCCATACTTGTCCCTTCACTTCCTATAGGCAGGACAAATTTTAGATTGAACGTTTTGAGGACTGGTTGTTGTCCTTATCCCTCTATTCAGAGTCCTCTCTAGATACAGGAGGTGGCCACTTCAGGCTCCATATACCCCTCTGCCAGAAGTCTCAGCTATAGTCACCCTAGTAGACTGCCTGAAGTCTCCCCCATTCCAGATCTCTGTCAGATCCTACAGATCCCCCCAACCCTGAAGATTTCTCAGTACTTTCTCTCCCTACCTCTTCCTACACTTGATCCTCACCCCATGCCCCTTCCCATCTCCTCTCCCACCCAGTTCCCTCTCCCCTTTCACCTCTGATGAAATTTTTCTTTCCTTTTCCGAGTAAGATTCAAGCATTCGTTCTTGGGCCCTCCTTGTTATTTAGGTTCTTTGAGTCTGTGGATTGTAGCATGGGTATGCTGCACTTCATGGTTAATATCCACTTATTAGTGACTATATACCATGCATGTCCTTTTGTGTCTGGGTTACCCAATCAGGATTATATGGTATTTTCTAATTCTATCCATTTGCCTGCACATTTCATGATATCTTTGTTTTTTAAAGCTCAGTAGTATTCTGTTATGTAAATGAACCACATTTTCTTTATCCATTCTTTGGTTGAAGGACATCTGGGCTGTTTCCAGTTTTTGGCTATTATTAATAAGCTGCTATCAACAAGTGTCTTTGTGGTATGGTAGACCATCTTTTGGGTATGTGCCCAGAAGTGGGTCTATAACACTTTTTAAAAAGCATCACTTGACTCTTTGTAAAGCACACATTAATTTTTTTTTATTATATTGCATACATATGTAAACAGTAAGCATTGAAACTTGAGTCTCTGGTTCTTCATTGAGAGAAAAACAAATTTTGAAACAACAAAAGTTCTAGGATGCTGGCATCTTAAATCCTTAAGTTCCTTGCCACTTGGGGACTCTGTTTTTGCCCTTCAGTTCTCTTGTCAATTTGTTCTGAGGCTTTAGCGATTGTATCTGTGTCAATGGGAAAGGAGACTTGCAAACATTTGGATTTATCTTCCTTTCTTTCTCAGCACCATAGCTTTTTTGTTTTCAATTTTTCAATTTTTAATTAAAAATAATCCCATAATTTAAAAAAAAGCATCACTTGAGTAGTTGATACCCAGTATCTATGTTTACAATTACAGTAAACTGATCAAGGGAGCTGACATGGATTGAACAAAAATGGACCCCATACACCAGTAAATCTGGATCCTTAGTTCCCAGTTTTGGAACGATTTGGTAAGGATTAGGAAGTATGGCCTTGTTTGAAGAAGGAGTGTCACTGTGGACAGGCTTTGAGTTTTCAAAATGTTCCTATCATTCCCAGTGTCCTCTTTCTGCCTTGTGCTTATGGGTCAAGCTCTCAGGCACTGCTCAAGTGCAATGACTGCCTACCTACTGCCATGCTCCCTACAATGATGGTCATGGACTCACACTCTGAAACTACAAACCTCCATAAACTCTTTCTTCAGTGAATGTCTTGGTCATGGTGTCTCTTCACAGCAATAAAAAATAATTAAGAGAGAAGTTAATAATATTTCATTGTTACATTTTCTTCACTGTCATATAGTAAGTGATGAAAGTAGAAGCAATCTCTCTAACCTTCTAAGGAGTTTTACTGCTTAGAAGCAAATTCTGGATGCTATCCACTCAGGAGCACATGATTAGGCAAGATAGAATCATGGGAAGTCAACTTAAAACTAAGCATAAGACAGAACCATTCCAACTGGCCCATAACTATGAAGAGATGGAAAGACAAAAGGAAACTGGATGTACTTTATGACTATCAGACATGGCTTACATAATGAATGGTGTCAAGGAACAACAATTTAAAGTTGTGTATTTTTCATATTTTTCATTGTTTTTTAACTCACCTGAGGGAAATTTCCTATATGTGCTTATAGTTTTTCATAGATTAAATTAAATGTAATTTCATTATATTCTCAATTCCTCCCAATATATTAGTCATCCATGCCATTAAATCTAATATGCACTGCAAAAAAACAAAAACAAAATAAAACAAAAACACAAAAAAAAACCCTAAAACAAAGTAAAACAAAAAACAAAAACGCATGATAGCCATGTATCCTAGACTTTCTTTCTAACACTTTTAATACATAAAGGAAAACTGACATACAATGAGAATCTAGTCTTATCTTTTAAATTTAATATAATTGAAACATACTTTTTAAGTTAGAATAGATATGTGATTCAGGTGTGTCCATCAAATCCTTAAATTTTTGTGTTTCAATAAGCTAAAGAAAAGGAAATAAACATAATGGATGTATCATTCTTCTATGCTCTCACAGAGAGCTCTCAAAGACAAAGAGGAAAGTTGAGGAAAATATGCTGTAAGAGCAGAGAGACGCAGTTTGACTGAGTTCTAATTTAAGTATTGCCAGGAGCATCTGCATTGGATATAATTTGCTTTGCTCTTAAAGTGTGTGTTTTGGGTAAGATTCCAAAAGTAGATACACTCTACAATGAAACCATTGCGACAGATTCAAATAAGTTTGTCTTTTTCAGCTGAGCTCTTTGTAAACTGCTATCCAGGTAGCCAGAGTTCTCCTACCTTTAAGAAATTTGAGAGCATCTTCTGCAGTAGCTGTTTATCCACAATAAAGAAAATAAACACAAAGATTGTGCTAAGGATATCTGGCTCGATAGATAATAGTCCTTATAACACAAGAGTAAAATAATGAGTTCAAATTTCCATGCAAAAGCTGGATACCATCGTGCAAGTGTGCAAACCAAGCACTCAGACAAAGAGATGGGAGGCAGAGACAGGAGATGCCACAGAAGCTTCATGGCTGTCCAGCCTGGTTTATCCAGCAGTGAACTACAAGAGATCAGCAAGCAAGGTGAAGTTAAAAACCCACATGCAAGGTTGTCTTCTGACCTCCACATGAGATCTGAGGACAGACACACATGTATATGTTCATATTCACACACAGGCATGCACAAACACACACAAATGCAAGCACACATTCACACACACACACACACATACACACATACACACGCCTACACACTTACATGAATACCTTTTTTTAAGGAAGAAAGAGAAAGAATGAAAGCAATAAAAGAAAGCTTACTATCAAAATAGATCTTCAGAATACACTTCCCACCTGGGCAAAGCAGTATTTGGGATGTCTTGTAAATGTCTCACCAGCTTACCTATTTCAGGAATGTGAAATGGGCAATGTCACCATTGCAGACAGTGATTACTGACCACACACTGCATTCAAGCTACCACCTTAATGAATGATGCCATTTTGTCTGATGGTGAGGACAAAAAGCAAGTGTGGACTTCTTAGCTTTTGAAAAATGCAGTAAAGAAGTAACATCAAGTCAATATCAACATTGAGAATTCTATGCAGAATATTAATCCAGTGTGTTTTAAAGGGTGTTACAAAGAATAATACTAGAATTATGCAGAAAAACTTTTCTGAAACATACAGCAGAGGAAAAAAAAACTTTGTGAAAAACAAGGAATATGTAGGAGAATAAAAATAAACACATTGACTCAAACCTTGAGAGTGAACACAGAAAGAAATCCACTGATTTTCATGGCGAGTATGAACTATGTTAAACTTTCTCAGGTTATATCAGGGTATCTCCATAAATAAGTAACAGCTAAATGCCAAAGAAAAATGTGTATTAAAAGAAAAAAAAACAGAGTAAGAAAAGCTGACAAAAGGAGGATGAGCCATGCCCAGTAGAAAAGCAAACATAATAAAATGTCAGTGGCAATTTTACTTGAGATTAGGCAAAATGCCAGTCTGGAGTACAACAGACATGTATATTTGTCAGTGTTGACATAGCAACTGTTAAAGCCTGCACGATAGCTAGGCATTACACATGTCAGTCTATACAAAGGCTTACTAGTTTTACTAGTCACCCAGTAAGGTCTCACACAAGGTGGTCAGGTTTGATTTTCACTGTCCCAGGCATCCATTTCTATATCTGCTGCTTTTGCATTTGATATAACTTTTGTGGTAAACAAACATAATTTAGTTTTTGAAATCATCTCTGCCTCACAACTAGCTTCCAAGCTACTCAGGAATTTAAAGGTTGGCTCCTGCAAGCTGGTGCTAAAGAAATTTAGATCTAGGAAGCCTTTGGATTTGAGGCATTTCATAAATACTTTGTTTTAAAAAATGAGATCTAAAATTTTTTATATCCATTAGCATGAAAGATTAAAAATATGTTGAAATTCAAGTTATTAAGACAGTATGTTCATTTTCATATACAAAAATTCAATTCATATTTTGATACTCTTCAAAAACTGGTACTTAATAGTGGAGAGAGGAATTAGCAGTTAAGTATGTATTATGCTAATGCTGGCTGAGAACCTGAATTCTGTTCTCAGCACCCATGTCAGATGTCTTACAACCACCTGTAACACAAGCTCCAGGAGATGCAACATTGTCTTTTTACTTCAGATGTATTAATCATTTTTCAAGAAATGAAATGGTGGGAAAACTTCCATCTTGATGATTATTTATCACCTATAGGCATGAAAAAAGTATCTTCCATTGATTTTTTCTTAAATTTAATGATGAATTCTCATTGCAAGTCGATCTAAATAGAATTCAAAATGATTACATAATAAAATACTTTATGCAAAATATTGAACTAGGTTAGTGGAAGTAAAAAATCTTTTGAAAAATACATAGCAAGTAGATCTACGGAGATGGCTTTGTTTTTTTTTTTTTTTTTTTTT
>NW_022196903.1:74239307-74276752 GCF_008632895.1 Mastomys coucha
AACATTTCTTTAGGTGCTTCTCAGCCATTTGGTGTTCATCCATTGAGAATTCTTTGTTTAGGTCTGTACCCCACTTACTGGGAAATCTTAAAGACTTGGTTTTGGATTCCTGGTGTCTATAAAAGAAACCCAGCAGAGAGAGGAGCTATAGTCCCCCGGGACAAAAAAGCAGAGACAGCAGGAACACTGAGGCCATCTGGCCAGGTAGTCTTACAGTGATTCCATTCTAAGAATAGGATGTTATCAAGGAAAATAGGACTATCTGCTAATGAAGCCATGAGGATGGTTGTCAGGAAAAACATGCAATGGATACCTAGCACTTGGTAGGTAGAGACAGGGTGAGCAAGAGTTCAAGGCTAGCCTTGATTGCACAAAACAATTTTGACCAGTATATAATAGACTTTCTCAGAAAAACAAATAAACAACTCCCCTCCAAAAAAAAACCCATAAAGAAATGTCTAATTGAAATATCAAAACCAGTAACAAGATCGTAAAGAAAATGGAATGAGAAAGATGATTTGTAAGTGCTATGTAAGCCTTTTCCTGGGAAGAGTTGACACAAATACCAATTGACCCAGATTGAGGAACCAACAGCAGACTAAAGGAAAGAATACACTAAAATCCAACTGGGAGGATGCATGTGAATGACAGGTTACTTACAAGAGTAAGAACAACTCCAGGGCAGTAAGGACTTCCTGGAAAAGCTCCTTGTATAATACCCAGTGGCAAATATACAGACCAGGAAATATTTCCCTATCAATTTGTTGGTAAGTATCTATCATCCCCACCACTAGCAGTTGTTAAAGGTTACTGTAACTTTGAGGAGAGTCCTTGTGAATCTGGTGAGTTTCAACATTCTCAGACCAGTGAAGTTTGTTTACTCCCCTTGTTTTATGACCCCCCAATCTGCCCTCCTTCTTAGAAAGAATATAGTACTTCCTAGCAAACTGCTACATGATAATATTTCTTCCATATTTTTGCATTTTTCTTTATGTCTTCTTTTGGACTGGCTTATTTATTCCAAGGATGCACTCTTTGTTTTGTGCATGGGGCATGTCTGCACTAACATGTTTGTATGGAATAGATGGTAAGTGGGATGTTCTCCTAGACAAAAGTAAAAACTGATGGACAAGTTGAGATAATAGTAAAAGTCTGAATTATATCAACAGATATGATATAGGTTGGTTCACAGCTGCACATAGAAGTTATAATATAAACCTGAATTGATAATGTCAGTGCTGGTGTCTGAATTCATCTCCTGGAAAAACTCTTGTACCTTACATTACATTTTAAAACCTCTTCTTTCCTGCTTTAATTTTATTGATATATTATGATTGAAATCTTTATTCTTAAAGGTGTTGGAGTGCTCATTAATATAGTTGGACAGCAGGCATGTTCATATAGATGTGTTTCTTTTACACTGCTGAACTCTTGTACTTTTGATATTTTTTGCTTGGTTAACAAAGCATCACTTTGTTTCCCAAAGGTGAAAGAAGTATGTTGAGCAGAACTCCACTTGGGAACTCACTTGGCCTTTCCTCACTCTTCTTGGATGAAATAGGGAAGCAAAGCCATGTGTTGATCATGTACATTCAAGAGCATGGTAATGAGGGCTAGACAGAAGTGTATTTTTAATTTCCATAATCTCCATTTTCATGAAAAAACAGGGGAAGTGGGCAACATCAGTAAATATAATGGCATGGGGCAGATAAAACCAGAGGAAGAGGCAATGAGTAGGCTGTGAGGAACTGGGAAGCTGCCTGGATGGTACTAAATATTATCAGTGGCAGGGCCATGAGAGTGGGCAGGTGAATGGCTTTGGTTAAAAATGGCATGAACTATAAAGGGAGTGTTCCAGTTTGCCTTCTGTTACATTGATAAAACCCTCTGACCTAAAGCAAGTTTTGTGAGGAAATGCTTCTTTTGGCTTACACTTCTAAGTCCCCATCCATCACTGAAGAAAGTGAAGGAAGGAATTAAATCAGAAACTATGGAAAAATGCTGCTTACTGGCTCTCTGCTTGGCTTACTACAACCCATATGCTTAGTTAGTTTTTTAGAAAACCCAGTACCACCAGCACAGAAACTGTACCATCCAAAGTGAGCTGCCCCTCTATCACACATAAATCATGATGATCTCTCACAGACATAGACATAAGTCAATATATCTGGGAAATTTTTCAATGGGGATTTCCTCTTCCCAGAAAAGTGTCTCTAGGTTATGTCGTGTTGGCAAACACTACCCAAGATAGAATGTAAATTTGATGCTCAATTTAACCATCATGACTGCTTTTACACCACAGATTTATAATGGCAAACACACAACCATGTATATACCATAGAGAACTGAAGGCAAGCATGGTAGCATGTAAGTGTAACCTCCAAACCCAGCATTCAGGAATCTCAGTCAGGGGGATCTTGACTACAAGGATGGACAAAGAGGAAGGGACAGGGAGGGACAGAGAAAAGGAGGTGGCTCATAAAGTTTCAACTCCCTTTTTCTTTTTACCTAAGCAAGAAAAAATAGAGAAGAGGAAAGGAAAGGTAATAGCCAAATAATGGGAAGAAATTTAATTGAAAAGGACTGCACTAATCCATATCCTAAGATAAGATATACCCTTTTCCAAGATGTTCAGATGTTGACATGGAATGAGAGTTTCAACAAGATAAATGAAATGGCTTTAACATACTGTGTACAATATGGATTTTAAAAATTATTACTATGTATATGTACCAAGTACTTCATGGTAATGTCATTGTAGTTGACTTGAGCCAATATCAAGACACACACACACACACACACACACACACACACACACACAGTGAGAAAGAGAGATTCACCCAGTCAGAATCACATTCATCACATTCTCACTTTTGTAGTCTTTATTGAATGTGTGAATTATATCTCATCAGACAGAAGTGAATGATTCCACCTGTCTTTTCTTTGTTCCTTATTACCTCACTGCTTTCCGGATTCTCTTTGTGTGCCCTGTCTTCAATTTCTTACCTCTGAATGGGGGTATCAGTATCCCAAAATGATCCATTCAAGGGGACAATGATCCCACCATCATTGCCATAGGGTGGCTGCATCCCTAACTACAGATAAAAATCTTTGAAACTTGATCAGATTACAAAAATGGAGCTATTTTCCAGGGATTGTTGCCATGTCCTCCAAACTGCCATGTTCTGTGATAGCATTTCTTTCTGCTGCCGAGGCAATTATATTCTTACATTCAAGACAAATTCAATGAACTTAAATAATACGGAACATATCAATAATACTTATTTCATTAGCCAATATTATAATTGGATACATACATTTTATTTTACGAATAGCATGCCTATTTATAAAAATTCCCAGTGAGAATGTCCTTTGTGAATTGAGTATCTGATTCAGCCTTATTCTCTAACTTTAAGAAAATACAATTTCCTCAAAATCTTCCACTGTTAAAGACAAGCACAATGTCCCTTTCATTTGATTCCATATTTAAATGTATACATATTTTAGATCAACTGAGAAACATTTTATTCAAGAAAATTTAGTACTTTAAAGTAGCTTCACAACATCATTGTTTAACTGTAAGTATCTTTTGAGTCATGGTATCTTATGGGGATGAGCTTCATGAGTTGTCACAAAAAAAATTTGGCATCCTTTGTACTGCTGATTAAGATTTATTTATGTTGAATGCACAAGAATGATGAGGAAAGATCAAAAGTACCCAACAAAATAATTCAAGTTCATGTCTACATAGGAGAAGAATATTAAAGTACACTAGATGGAGAATGCATAAGTTAGTCGATGTTTTGTAAGTAATTGTCTGATGATTGGTTAGCATTGTGAACCATTACTCTCCTATAAGGGAGTAATTCTGTAATTTAACTCAAAGGCCCCTTCAGACACACAGTTATTCACAGGATAAAGTAATAAATCTGACACTAACTCTACTGTGGTATGAAAACACTTAGTCTGTGTGTGTTTGTGTTAGAATGTATGAGTCTGTGTGTGTGTGTGTGTGTGTGTGTTTGTACACACACTCATAAATACTTTTACATGTGGAAATGAGAAGTTGACATCAGATATCTTCCTCAATCATTCTTCACCTTATTTTGTGAGACATTATGTCTCACTGAGACTGGCTTTCACTGGCAGAGTAGACTTGCTGGCCAGTAGTTCTCAGGAATCATCACAAAACACCCTCCCCTGCTCTGGGGACCCTCTCCTGCTCTGGGGACCCTCTCCTGCTCTGGGGACCCTTTCCTGCTCTGGGGACCCTCTCCTACTCTGGGGACCATCCCCTGCTCTGGGGACCATCTGGGGTTTCAGGCAAGCCAATGTATTCAAATCGATATAACTTTTTACATGGTTTCTGAAGACTGCTGACTCTGATATGACAAGCACTTTAACAACTTAGTCATCTCACTAGTTCCACATATTCCTTAAGGTTTGAGTCCATCAATGTATAATACAATTATACCTATTAATGTGATTAACAGATAATTTCTCTAGCAATAAGTATAAAGAATGAAGCATATTGAAACTAACTTTGACAAGCATGAAGCTTGTGGCTTTCAGTTTTCATTCTAACACTCCATGATGCTTAGTTTTATACATTTATCTGGCACTTTCTCTAAACATGTATGACATTTCATGTTGTTTCCCATCACAAAACTCCCTAACAGTGTATGACATTTGAAAATAGGTCTTGTAATTCGAAGTTACTGGTGCTTTTACTATTCCATCTGCCTACTAAGACTCCCCAGGAGGCATTCATACAGTGTTTTGTCTTTTAGGGACACTGAAGGTATTGTTACTGAAAATACTTACATGATCCCTCTAGAAAGATCCATCCACTTCTACAAAATGAAAGGGAGACAGACTACTTCCTTTCATAAATATTTTATTGTAACAGTGCATGCAATTATAAACATTAAGGACCTGTAGTCTGAATGTTAGTCCTCCAGTTGGTGTGGTTTTTGAGCATCAATGGACTTTCTTTGCTTGATCAACAACTTCTGAGTCAGACCTGATGCTTTAAGTATGATCTTATTTTATTTGAAAACATGGTTCATCATGTCATCAAATCATGCTCTTTTATAAGAGAGTTTTGCTGTAATTTGCTTTGGTGGGTTCTCCCATTGTCCATTGTATTCTTTTTTTTTTTTTTTTTTTTTTTTTTTTTTTTTTTTTACTCACTCTGTAGATCAGGCTGGCCTTGAACTCAGAAATCTTCCTGCCTCTGCCTCTCAGTGCTGGGATTAGAGGCATGGGCCACCACAGCCTGGCCTCCCATTGTACTTTCAACAAAGAGTGAAGAGAAAGTTGTTGGTAACAGATGAAGTGCTATTTCCTGTGTAATATTTGAATAAATACTTGCATATACACTTAGGGCTGGAGACGACCTGAAAGCATCCACTCTATTATTAGAAGAATCCACTTGATGTCTGTGTACTATATATGCCAAACAAATATCTATTTATTATCACCAATAAAACTCCCAAGAGATCTGTGCCCAAGCAGGCCTCCTTCGAAGGTACTGCAGTGACCTGAGGAAGAACCAGGATGTCTTGGAGAAACAAAAGTCCTGGCAGGACAGGAAACACTGATGGATTAAACGGAGCTTCCTTGGGCCAGGCTTTAGATATCTTAAATTCTGTGACCTGCCCCTTCTACACTTCTGTCCTTCTTTCATAGACTCCTTTATTTTTTTTTTTGTTTGTTTGTTTTTTGAGACAGAGTTTCTCTGTGTAGCCCTGGCTGTCCTGGAACTCACTCTGTAGACCAGGCTGGTCTTCAACTCAGAAATGCACCTGCCTCTGCCTCCCAAGTGCTGGGATTGAAGGCATGTGCCATCACTTCCCTACATCTTCATAGACTCTTAACACCAAAACTAGACCTGGAAGTAAAAATTTGTCCAAGAATTCTTTTACACCATTGTACTACTATCCTTTACTTTATACACGGCCACCCTTACTTCATGGTTAGAGTGCCCCTCCCAGCACTTTAATCCCAGCACTTGGGAGGCAGAGGCAGGCCGATTTCTGAATTCAAGGCCAGCCTGGTCCACATACAGAGTGAGTTCCAGGACTGCCGAGGCTATACAGTCATGTGACCTACTGTTCCAGGTCGCTTCTGTTTCTCCCTTTCTTTCCCAGCCTCTAGGGGAAGAGAATTTAATTAAACCCACTGCAGAATGGTGAGGAGGCTCCAAGAAGCCTCTAGCACAGCCACTTTCTTTTCAAAAAAAAAATATTCTTACTAGCCAGAGCCCATTTGCTTTAGCCCCTTTCCTGTGATTATGATCCTTCCTTGGACTCTGCTCTTTATCTTTCCCTTTATCTATGCATAAGAGAGCAGAATTCCCTTTCAAAACAGAACTCACTAGCTCCTAAAGACAGCCTGTTCCACTAACTCATCCAACTATGAGGTCTGTCCAGACAGCACACTCGAGCTCCTGTCATGGTGGTTCTACACTCCTCTCTGGCTACAACTTTACCAAATAACTGATAACTTCCTGAATCTTATACTCTTAGCAAACCTCTCATGAAAACTCCATTTTTCCAGCTTTTTACCGTCATCCCTTTACTCTTTTCTCATTCCCAAATGATGAATTATTGCTCTCCTCCCACTAATCAATTCTATTGGCATCCTTTCCAATCTGATTTTATTCACCTCTGTCAAATAAACACGGCTCTTTGAAGCACAATACAAATCCTTCCTCTCCCCGACCTGGGGAGCCCTATTTATGGACACATAGCTCCTTTCTCAGGCTTTTCTCCGTGTCTCTCTCTACTCTCATCCCCCTTTGTACATTCCTGAGAAATCTGTTTCTCTATGTGTGGGCCTGTGTACCAGAGGATTTCCACTGAGATCTCTGGCCCGGTCTGGCAGGGAGAGGAAGTCACTTCAGCCGCTTCTGCTGCTGCAGTTGGCTTCACCTTCTTCTCTGCCTTGCCTTCCAGGTCACTCAATTACTCTGTGCTGCCCTGCACCGAGTCAGGTCAGGCTGGGCCAACAAGAGGCCGCCTAGCTAGTGAGGACTGCAGCGCAGCTTCAGGCCACGTTTTGGGAGAGGTAGACCTCTTCCCAGGTGTTAAGTAGACCTCTTCCCAGGTGTTAAAGCTCTTAGAACAAAAGGCTCAGACAACGGAGTGACTCTCGTACACCTTTAATTCCCTAGATAGGATTTATATACAGCAGGTACTTGGTTTGGACTCAGAGCTTGGGGAAACCTTATTTGCATGTGGGAAGTCTTGGTGCCACTTGGTGTGAGTGATATCACACACTTCTCCGGCAGAGGACTGTGGGGTCTGTAACTGCAACAGGAGCCAGGGACCCAGGAACCGTGGTCAAACACCGATGTAGGTGGAAATTACCACCCACCAGGTCTCCTGAGTTCCAGAGCTTTGCTCGACCTGGACCAGGTTGTCTGCACAGCCCATCGCCCCACATCTATATAACCAAATAATCCATTTTTAGCCTTTAGGGATTATGTATTTTTCAGAGACTTCTCTAGGAGTACAAGGTAGAAGCCACATGATCCACAGCAACTGATGAAGTTAAAACTTTCCTGTTATTCAGCCAGAACTATATCCCTTACGTCCAGGATACAGCCTATTTCCCTATCATCCTGCTTCTTCAGGAAGTACCCAATGAGCAAATACCTTGTCCCTTATTTTTATCTGTTCCGAGGGTCTAGAATGAAAGGTTAGCTATGGAAGAGCCTCAGGTGGTCTGAGACTCTGTGGACAGGAAAGTTGAGTGACTGAAGACACCCATGGAAGTTTCTGCTAAGGAAATCAACATAACAAAACCCACTGGTGTCTACCACTTCCTGACTTCAGGGCAACTGAATCCTCCATTCCCAAGGTCCCTTCTTCTCCATATTAACATAGTCTTACCATCCAACAAGAGATTGTGGTCTATGAGTTGTTCTTATTAGAAGGACAATTCTGATTCTGGAGTTATGTGTCTCCATTCTTTCATCTTAACCTTACTTTCAACAGTCCAGACCTAATACCACCTAATCGACTTCCTTGTCCACTTGGTTCAGGGACTCTAGAAAGCCAGTCGTGGAGCTGAATCCCCCTTCAACTCCACAAGCATGAATTCAGACCCCAGAACCCTGTCTTCCCTGTGGGACTGAATTACTTTCCCTGACCAATATGAACTTTCCAATTTCCTAAGGTAGCTCTAACGGGTAGAATTGAAGCTTTGCTGTTAAATCCAGCTTCTGACCCAGGTGTCAATACTGCCTTCTTTAAATTTACCCCATCCCCAAACCTGGAACCCCTCAGAAGTGTGGTGAGGAATATTTGTGGGGGATATTTACATCTTGGGAATAACCTTGCCTGTGTGCATCACATTGATAAAACACTAGTCCAAGTGAAAAACTAACCAACCAATGACCTCACTACCTATCTAAATGTCCCCTACTCCACACAATGACGTCATTGGCCTCTTCCCATAGTTCTTGTCTTGAGCTTTGGAGAATTCCCACTTACAACTGAGATGAAAGGCTTTCTTTCTTTCTTTCTTTCTTCTTTTTTTAATCTATTTATTCTGGACAGCTCATTACTTTGCCAACTCTATAATTCCACTACATGTTGGCAGAAGCCTATTGAGACAGCAAAGTTTTAACACTACATCAACCTCACTCACTGTCTGTGGCTTATCCTCCCAAACTGTAAACATTTATTCTTTGTTCTCATGGTGATACTTGCTTTTCTTCATTTGGCAATCAACTCTGGGATGTTTTTTGACAGACCGCTAAGTGTTAAGCAGCTGACACTGTCTAACCCGAGGCAGATGCCTTGCGTTAGCTCAGCTTTGCTTGCTTCTAGGTAATGAGCCCTAGTGAGCATTTCACAGCAGGTGCCTGACTTGGTTTCAGGTAAAGTACCTGAATTCTTAAAACAATGTCGAGTGTAAACAAAGTTAGAGAAATTGTGAAAATTCTTGATATTTGTTGATATAAACTTAAATTAAATTTCTCTATTACTCTATTTTCCTAAAATTGTTATAACAGGTCAAGTCATACCCTTCTGTATTTTCTTATTTGTTTTATTTTTATTTATTTTTTTATTTTTTTGGTTTTTCAAGACAAGGTTTCTCTGTATAGCCCTAGTTGTCCTGGAACTCACTCTGTAGACCAGGCTGGCCTCAAACTCAGAAATCTGTCTGCCTCTGCCTCCCAAGGGATGGGATTAAAGGCATGTGCCACCATAGCCTGGCTCTTATTTGTTTTAAAATAGGCATTTAGTTAATTTCCTCTGTAAATAAATGTTTCTGTCTCCTTACAATTGGTTTTTCTAGGTAAGTTATTTTATTAAAAAAAGAATTGAAAAATTATAAAATGAGTTTTGAATAATTTCATAAGTACACTATTTTTACATCATTTCCATTCTTCCATCTTTAAGTATTTTATGTTATATTTTATTTATTGTATGTGTGCAAATTTTTATGCATAGGCAAGTGAATATTTGTATAAGCTGAATGTATATATGTGTGTATTTGTGTTTCTTCTTGTGTGTACACAATGTATGTTGTATGCATGTGTATGTGCGGGTGAGCATGAGTGCGTTTGTGAGTGTGTGTGTGTGTGTGTGTGTGTGTGTGTGTTTAGCTTCCTATTTATCAGTAGAGGTCAAACTATAATTTGTGACACTTGATTCTCTTCTTCTATCCTGTTGGTCCCAGAACCACATAGATTTTCATCATGGCCTCAACATTATCTCTTTCTCATTCTAAGAATTGTTTTGTTTTCAGTGAATTGTCAAAATCCCTTAGGCTGTCAATGAACAAACACACTGGAGGACAAAAAGATTTACTCAGTAGATTTACTTTAATAGATCATTGCACAAGAAAGATCCAATGCAATTAAGGCCCATGTTGTTCTACCTCCAGAGTGATTGTAAGTAAATCAAAAGATTATGAATATTAATTTTACCATACTACAACAGTAGAGAGCAAGCCCACTCCTCTTTCCTTCTGTTCTGGTTAGGAGATTGAATATGGAACACCTGCCTCCCACCTAGACAAAGTAGTACACTTCTACACTGGAAGAAATGTTCCCACATTCAAGGAATTTTTTTCCCTTCTCCTTTTTAAATTATTTTATTTATTTACATTCCAAATGTTGTCCCCCTTTCCAGTCATCCCTCCAAAAGTTCTTCACCCAGCCCCCTCCCCATTGCCTCTGAGAGAACGCCCCCTACTCCAATCCCCCAACCCCCTCACTGACCCACTCACCTCAAACTCACCCTCCAGCCTCCATCTCCCTTCCCTGGGATATCAAATATCTACAGGATTAGACTTATCCTCTGAGGCCAGATAAAGCAGTCCTCTGCTACATATGTGCCAGGGCCCACAGATCAGCCCATGTATGCTCTTTGGTTGGTGGCTTAGTCTCTGGGAGTTCCCAGGCGTACAGGTTAGTTGGCCTGTTAGTCTTCCTGTGAGGTTGCCATTCCCCTTAAGTTCCTTTTTCACCTTAAGCCATCTTATTTTAATAGTTATTGGCAAATAGATATAATGTAATCCTTCAGGGTTTTTCTCATAACACAAAAGAATAATTGAGACAAGGAGCATGGAATGGTTTCTGAAAGCTCCAGATCTGGCTTATTAGTCACCACATCTATGAATGTTCAGAATATAGAAAACACCCCCTTTCTCCTATTTAGGTTTAGAAGAAATGTGTCACATTTTAGTAGTGGCTCAAATTCACAGTGTCATCAACAAAAAATTATCAAGTAGAGATAAAATAAGCTTTTGCAGTTTTAATGAAAGGTAAAGCCATCAGCACACACTAACGAGCTGAGAAACTGTGGAATAGATGTGGCAGTTTAAAATTGCATTAACCTTGACCCACCTAAACTATTAGTTTATTATAGAAACAGTAACTCAGAATCTTCCAAAATAGAGCTAATTAAGAGACAGTATAAAATGCTAAAAAAAAAAAAACTCCAAAGAGCATGATTATGTTATCAAAAATATTAATAAGTTAGAGAAATCTCTGTGTGGAGCTATCAAATGCATCATTTAGTAGAGTATTTAAAAACTAGAGCAATCTTCAATATCTTTCAATAAAATATAAAATGTTGCTGTGAAGCAGAATTCTAAAGAATATATTCAGGTAACATGTAAATAAATTATAGCTTGCTAACAGGTGGTATTTCATCCATGGTCAATTTCTTGCTACCCTTGGGGGACATTTTAGTTTTGGTCCGAAGATCCTCCTGTTCATATGTGTCTTCTTCCAACCCCTCTTCAAAATGCCAAACTTCCTGGTTTCTTTACATCACCAAGATTCCTGCATTTCAAATCTTTACTTCAAGAATTTCTGCTAAGTGAGAAGCTATCCTAAAACTCTTGTCAAAGCCCGAGTGTAAGTTATTATTGAATATATATGAGGATGGTTCCATCATTTCAGCGATGTGGACTGAGAAGGTTAGTTAATTAGAAGGGATTGATTGTTTCATATGGGGTAAGGTTGACAGAAGTGAAAGAAGTGAATCTGGTGTATTTACAGCATGGCCCAGAGAAGCAGAGATGTGTGGAATAGCCAATGTCCCCAGGTCCCCTGTATTCTCTATATGCTATGTAATACACATACAAACACACACACACTTACACACACACATGGACGGGAGTGAACATATGTACACACTCACATAAAAAACAGACTTAAAGATTTCAAAAATATTTAGGGCTCTTGTGAGTCAGGTTCATCTCTCTTAGATAATATCTATATTTTTGAGATTTTTCAATGTCTTAATTAAAAACATTTGGGGATCCTAACTCTTTTTTCCAGGTAGCCTTTTAAAAATTTTGGTCTCTTTTAGATGTAGAATGATGATCTCACACAGACGTTCCTATCTTTATCCCACTGAAACATACAATACTTCAGGCTGAGTTACTAACAAACAAGATGAAACAAGGAGCATGTATATACGCCAGTAATCACAAAACCCACGATACAGGAAAGAGAAGGAAAGCACAATGATATATCACTATGGAGGGATTGTGGGAGACTTGAACACTTACACTAAAAACAAAGAGGCCATTAGCTTAAAAATACAAGAAATGTACATAGTCCTGAGAAATCTCAGAAGTCCATGAAAAGCATTTTGCCAATGAGTTTCCAAAGGGATAGAGCATTCCCTATGCCTTAATGTTAGCTCAGTGAAAAGTCTTATGCCTGATCTTTAAACTTAGAGAATATAAAGTAATAAACTTGGGTTAAATTTCCAGATCTATGTTCATTTGTTACATAAGAGATCCTAAAAGATATCCTCATATGCAAAGAGCATCTCATTCCTAACCTGCACACATTCTCTTGTGCATAAGGCACCAATAACCTTGAGGAAGTTACCAAAACAGGCAGTATAGGAAGAGATGACAGATGAATGAATCTCAAAGACCTAACAATTACAATAAGGCATGAACTAGAATCAACAGAGTTATATTCTGATCTTTACTAATGCTTACTTTATTTTCTTCACTATTTTTATAAATATCCTGAAATCCCCCCCTTTTTTTTAAATTGGAAAAATTGGAAAATTTCTGCAGGCAGCATAGTAAGAATAGGACCTGAAAGGAGAGATGAGTAATATTCCATTGTGTGTATCTGCCACATTTTTATTATTCATTCATCTGATGATGGACATCTAGGTTCCTTCCATTTCCTAGCTATTGTGAAAAGAGCAGCAATAAAGATGGATAAGCAAGTGGTTTTATGGAAAGATACAAAGTCTGTTGGATATTTGCCCTGGAAGAGGTCTGGGGAGAGTTAGAATGAGGAAATCAATAAAGGGTATGCGAACATGTTTCTTTATTCACACATCATACTCATAAAAGAATAAATTTATACATGAGAAATAATAAGTGAAGAACATTCAAGACTAGGACACAGAACTCTGGCTCTGTCCTCTTTTTCATCTTTAACTCAATTTTAAATCGTAATGTTCAGGTTTCTGTGTAAATATTGATTTGAATAAAAGACTTTATTTTACCAAAAGAGAAAAAAAAGTAAATATGTTAAAGACTGTGCTCCATGAAGTCCTTTTCATTTTCTTACTGTTCTGACATTTGGGATTTTTTAGTCTGTCTATACAGTTCAGTACCTGTTACTTGAACATCAGTAGATTTAACACTTAGAAATTTGATTTGATTTTAAATGTAACACAGATCTTTTCTCATAATGTTTGATGTTTTCCATAAAGAAAATCCTTTTATTAATAAGAGAGAGATGGACACAGAGAAAGAAAGAGATGGAGGAATGTAAACATTCCCATGGCAAATGTGCTTGTGACCATCAAAGGCCATCAGTGGGAGGCTGGCTTTCCCCTTCTATCTCAAATTCCAGGGGGTGGAAGTGAGATCATCAGAAAAACAATTAACCTCTGAACCATCTGAGCCACAGAATTGCTGCTGATACAAATATCCTTACAAAAAAGTTTTATCCACATTTCTTATCACTTGGGTTATGTTGTAGAAACAGGTTTTCATTATTTAAGATATACTCTCCAAAAATTATGAGACACTATACATTGTTTTGTAGTTATTTTGCTATCAATAATCTTTGTTTTACTTATTTTAAAGCTTTTAATAAATATGATAGTTTGACAATTTATATGTATTCATAATGTATTCTAATTATGGTCTCCTTGCTACTCTCTACCTATCTTCCATTACTAACACCTTCCCTGTCCTCACTAAAAATGTATAAACTCTTATATAATACATGTATCACTTAGGAAAGAAACAAAGAAGGGCTCAAGTAGCTATAAGTTAATTATTTAATCAACTAATGTTAAGGGCGATTTCCCTTGACAATAAATATAGAAGATAAAGTTGAAAATAGCATGGTTTGAAAACCTGATTTTTTTCCTTTTTTTTCTTTTATTAGATATTTTCTTTATTTACATGTCATATTTCCAAGTTTCCCCTCCAAAACAAAAAACAAAAAACAAAAAACAACACCAACCTGTTGGTGTTCCCTGTTCCCTCCCCGCGCTCGACACCCCACCCTCTCCTGCTTACTGGCCCTGTTTTAAATCTTTCTCTCTACTACCGTGAAAAAGTACCTTCTGTGCATACAAAAAGATTATCTCTTAGACTTCAGTTCTGCCATCATGTTTTATATTATTAAACAATGGATATCATAAAGAAAAATAATGTTATTAGTGTGCTGTTATGATTTCACTAGAAAGGAATGATTCATGTCTCCTAGACCCCAGCACCTGGTGTGTGACTTCAGTCATATTCCCCACCACTGTCTAACTCAGTACAAGTCTTGCAAGTTTCTATATTGTGACTTTCTTCAGTGTGCAGAAGGGAAAGTATTCCTACCAATAATATCTACCAGTTTTCCTACCTCCTATGCCATTTTGAGAGCTTCCCAATATATTGTCTCTCTCTCCCTCTGTGTTAGTTCCACTAATTTCCTTGTTCCCTTCATGAGCCAGGCATCACTTCACAGGAGCACCTTCGAATCTACTGTTACTTCCCCTACGTGAGGTTCACTAGGATCTACAGGGTGTAATAGCACAGATATCCACTTTTAAACATTTTTATTTTATTTTGTTTATCAAGTGTGCTTGTGTGCCACATGTGTGAGGATGTCACGTGCCACAGCATGCATGCGGAGGTCCGAGGATGAATGTTGTGAGTTGTCCTCCTCTTTCTCTCCTTGTACAATGTGCAGTCAGCAGAATCATGCTTAGGTCCTCAGACTTGGCAGAAAATGCATTTCTCATTATCCCACACCTTTTTATTTTTGTTCATATGCTGCCTCCTGTGTGAAGGTTACCTTCTCCATCCAACCTGTCATAACTGTCTTCCACACTTTCTGATCGCCCTGTCAATCGTGTTCGTAATATACTGTTACAAAACACATTTGCTCATAAACATTGTCTTCTCCACTTACTTCTGAGTGGAATGTTAATCAAAATCAGCTTTTTATGTGAGGTAAGTTCCAGGTCTACAAAATTCTAAGCATACAAACTCCTAAATATAAAAGTAGATGTCTAGACTTAGTCTATAATTTTTGCAAAATCATTAATTAAATCTCTATCTATATGTGTACACACATATATGTCTACTATTTTTTAAAATATATTATTTTAGGAAGAACTGGTTCCCTTTAGGTCTTGTGTCCATCTTTCATATAGTTCGCATCACCAGAGTCTGTTTTCAAATTCCATGTGGGAGTTAGAAGCACTAATGGAACATTTTGTGCTGAAAGTATTATACCTGAGCTATAGTCATTGCTGCACTGTTTTGAAGTTATCTTTTCCTATAATAGTGACATTTTAAAGCCAGAGTAGAAGCCCCTGAAATTCCTGCATTAAAGAAGCTGGTATAGGAAGATCACATATTCAGGGCCAGCCTGAGCTGCACAACCAGGCTCTGGCTCAATACATAACATTGATTTATGGCATGCAATTGAAGTGAATAAAGCAACTGCTTTGCATGTAAAATATTACCAGATAATCTACTGATATCCACAACTTAATCTTTAAATTGCTAATGACCAAGGTATCGAGAGCTAAAAGGCTCCTTTGGACAAGCTTTAGAGTAGGATTAAGGCAAGCAGAGCTAGACCTGTAATCCCAGCTCCATGCTGGTACCGAAGGACGGTTCTGGGACTCAAGGCAGCTGCAGCAAACTGTGAGGTCCAGGTCAAACTCGACAATTTATGGAAAGTCTACTTCAAAACAAAAGACTAAATACAGGCTGGGAATATAGTTCAGTTGTAAAGGACTGGACTATCGTCTGTTTTTGTATGTAATGGGTATAGGCTCAGTGCTTATAACTAAAATAGATATAAATGTTCATGTTCCCTACATAATGAGTATGCATTACATTTGCAAATGATTTTAAAAACAGCAAAACAACTAAATATGTTTCATAATTATATGAGTGTTCCAAGTGATAGACTTTAAATTAAATCAACAGGAATAGTGATTCATGAGAAAAAAGAGATCTTGTGGATTTGTGTTTCCACTGGGCCAGGTTTTAATCACTCACTCATGCCTTGGATTTCTTCATTCTGTTTTGAAAGAGAATCTGTGAAGGAAACTGGGTTTCATATCATCTTGAGACGAGTTAGCATTTATAGCTGGAAAAAAGAAGATATTAAAATATATTTTTGAATGTGAAATCACTAATAATGGTATTTTCTTCCTTTTGGTGAGCCACTGTTCTCCCAATGACCACCATAGAGAAAATCTGTATTGACTCTTCTTTTCATGAAATCAACTTCTGTCATTAAGAGAACAGTCTGAAGTGCATTCGGGGATAGGGCTGGACTTTCAAAGAAGCAGGTGTACATTCGAATGCCTAGGCTGGATCTGTGCAGTTGGTGCACCTGGCAAACAGCGAGGCTGGGTTCTGTGCATACACACACACACACACACACACACACACACACACATACACACTTCGCACATGACTGCAAAGTAACCTGAGTGCTAAAATTTTCCTTTTCCTTGACACTTAAGCTAGCTGATAGCAAAACAACTCTCCATAAAGCATACAGGCTTTTGTGTTTCATTTAGTGAAACTGTAATACCTGGCTGAGCACCCACAGGTGTTCCATGGTCACAGATTTTTTTCTTCAGTCCTTTCACGAGTTGAAATCAGACCTCTACGTGTTCTCTGACTGCAATACTGAAGGCAGTTACTCTGATTGGCAGGCCATTCTTCACTGGTTAAGCACGGAAGATTCAGGTCCTAGTAAGCCTTCTCATCTCAGGTTCTCAGAGTACGTGGGTTGTTTTGTGACGAGCAATGACAGAGGGGTTGTTAAGCAACCACCACCTTTCTGAAATTAAAATAACCAAGAATGTGCCTTTCTCAGCCAGCTCTGCAGGGCACCACCAGGAGAATACTGTCCCTTAAACCGAGAGGAAGCACACATAAAGTTTGCATTTATTCTAATATCTGTTTAAAATGTGTAGGTCATGTATCTTATAGAATTTTTTATTAGTTTGGTAGAAATTGATTCTATAGGTTTTATACAGGCATTTATATAGGTTTTTTTTTTAAAAAAAGTTCTTCTATGTACATTTTTATGTTGCTTGAATACATTCTCTTGGTACAAAAAAAAAAAAAAACCCACATCATATAAACTGATATCTAACCACTCGCTGGCTGTCAGAACCTAAGGCTGGGCAGATACCTTGTGGATGAAAGTGCTTGCTAAATAAGGGCCATTGTTTGAATCCTTGTTGAAGTCACAAAACCCATGTAAAAGTAAAGGCTAGTCATGCAATGCATGTCGAAATGTGTAATCTTAGTGTTTCTTCTCTGAGATGGGTGGGAGAACGGAGAATCCTGGGAAGTTTGAAGGCCAGGTAGCATGCTACTGAAAAACAGAAAAACAGCAAACTGCTACTGTCTCAGGTTGATTAACAAAAAAAGAAAGAAAGTTACACTATTTCAGGCTGTTCTTTGAGCTCATGAGTATGCTGTGGTATGTGAATACCCTTGTTCATACATACAAGTGTACAAACTCACAGAAACATATAGAGAGACACAGACACACACACACACACACACACACACACACGTATATCTAGCCATGTGAATTGTTGAAGCATCGTATTGCATTTTTTTTTCATACAAGAATGTAATTTGCAGTGCCACGGTATGGGACAAATTAAAACATTTTTATCAAGTGCAAATGCTTATTATTTTAAATCACAACAACACAAATTCCCCTTTCATTTTATTTTGTTTATTTTTAGCTCTGATTACCTGGATTATGATGCTAAACATTTAAAGTATTTCAAAGTGATTATCTGACATGCAGAACACATGTTATATAGTAAACACTAAATTTTCTGTAAGAAAGACTATGTGTATGATGCAATGCTTATCAGCATAAATAATAGAGACAGAAATTAATATCTTTCCATAAATTATTTCATGGTATTCATCCAATGAATCAATTGTGTGCAACACCTTTGGAATGAGGCAAAGTGTTTTTCCAAGGACATTGGCTTGCTTGGCACAAGTCCGTGCCTGTTTCCTCCCACACGGTAGCATGCAAGCCTGCTGAGCACTTGTCTTCACCCTGTAAGCCTGACAGATGTGATCCCAGTGAGGTTCCACCACCTTCCACAGCTGAGTGGAGCCCATATGGTCTAGAGAAGAGAGAAAGAAAGGAAGAAGATTAATTCAGTTGTCAATGTAAGTAATTGGGGTTGTCCTGCCACCCTCCACAGTCAGGGTGGAAGTTGGCCATTTCCTTAATTATTTATAACAAAGCAGCACTGGGCTCTGCAAACACCAATGCATTTTGCCAGTGTGTTTACGCCTGTGGCTTTTCATACTCCATTTGGTTGGAGGGAGGAAAGTTGTTTTCTTAATTGTTCACCCTGAAGAATTTACTGGAGTTCAAAGTAGAGGTAAAGAAATTCTTAAGCCGGGCGTGGTGGCTCACGCCTTTAATCCCAGCACTTGGGAGGCAGAGGCAGGCAGATTTCTGAGTTCGAGGCCAGCCTGGTCTACAGAGTGAGCTCCAGGACAGCCAGGGCTATACAGAGAAACCCTGTCTCGAAAAACCAAAAAAATAAAAAGTAAAAAAAATAAAATAAAAAAAAATAAAAAAGAAATTCTTGTATAACCAAATCCTCCCACATGTCTGGGTAGGACACATTATTCCAAAATGTCTTTAGTTCCTATACTTTGGAGGTTAAATGAATTTAGCTTAGTATGCCATCCAAGTGAGCAAGTAGCACTGGCTACTTGTGCAAAGGGCACAGGTTTGGCTCCCAACATCCACAAAATGGCTCACAACCATCTGTAACTCCAGAACAGGCAAGCAGACACCCTCTTCTGAATGTTGTGAGCACTGTTCACATGTGATGCATATATATACACAGCCAAAACCACTAATAAACATAAAATTACAATAAAATAAAATATAAAATACTTTGTAAAAAGAATCCAAAAATGTCCTACTTATAAAGCTTATTTGAGATATTTTTATCTAGTTAAAATCACTCTGATGTCTTCCACGAACTCGATATAAATAGTGTTGGATAATAGCACAGAACACTATAAAAATGGTAGATAAGCCACAAAAAGAGATGCAAATGATGTGGTGAAATCTTAAAATGGGGAGATATTTACCTAAGATTGTTCTATGAAATCTGGCTGTTCATCTTTAAAATAATTACATTGTTTTTCAAGTGTTTTCCTTTCTTTAATTGTAAATTAAATGTCTTTCCCCAATATTTGATAAATGAATTTACTGAGGAAGAAAAAGCTACAATATTATAAACTGTTTAAATGTGTAAGAATCAATGATTTGAATTATAGTACTTGAATTATATAGCATTTCTATGTGCAAGCATGTACATTTGGATAAGTAGTATAGATGCTTAGATAGATACATGTATCTAATATGTGTGGATATCACACATCGACACATAAAAACACATACTGCTTCTATGCAAGTTAATAATCAAAAAATCAGAAAGATGTTTTTGTTGAAGAGCAGGGCTATTTTTATCAGTCATTTAAAGCTGGAATGGTGGCTGGAAAGGTCTGTGCTCCCAGCACTGACAATGTAGATGTAGGAGGATTGGAAGTCAGGAACCTGTCTAAACTAGGTGTAGAGCTTGAGGTGGAAGGCTTACTAAGCTGCGTAACTGAATAAAAAATTACCCAAGCTCTTTTCAAAATACTTGCAATGGTTATTTTGTTTAGAATAATTTCTCCAAAGACATAGTAGTTTTACCTACAGTTAATACATTACCCATGTTAAAGTAGGAGTGTTAAAATAATATTTGGAAGTGAGGCCAATAGCTAAAAGGAGTGTAAACAAGATGGCCAGCTACTAAAGGCATTTGCCACCAAGTCTAAAGGCCCGACTGTGATCCTCAGGCCCCAAATACAAAAAGGAAACCAATTCCCATGGGACATCTAGTGACCATTATGTGTATGCTAAAACATACACAACACACACACACACACACACACACATACACACACACATTTAATTGAATTTAAAATAAAGACATTTGATTAATTAAAAATAATCTGATCCTAGTTCAGGTTTCATGCTAAAATCTCAATAACAATTTATCACAAAAAAATTCACTAATAACATGAATTAAACATATTCCCTCCAAAAATAGTGAGTTTGGAAGCCGTACCCACTCAAATGTACCTAGTTACAATAGAAAATATAATAGTGATGTCATCAAACAGGGCAACCTGGTCAACAGAGTTGCTCTGTCTCAATCTTGATCAATTATTCATCACAGCTTGGACTCTTCTGAATGCTTTGGCTTCAAAAGGCTGACTAGGCTGCAGATGAAGTTCTTAGGCATGCACTGTTCACAGAAACTGAGGAAACTTGCTTTATTGAGTAGAATGAACCTTCCCGAATAGAGGTCTGAATAAATAAAAGTTTTTCCTTCTGAATATTTCAAATATTTTCATACTTATCAACATACATTAACAAAATGCCCACAATTAATTTGCACACACATATTTAGCTGATCTTTTTCAAAACAATGTGTTCGTTTGAATTTAAGATGAGAAGTTGATTGGACTTGATTGATTTAGTTATTCTGCAAATTTATTTGGTTGAAACCACTGAATATCTTTTAAAAATCTCCCTATAGGACACAACTAAAATTGGCAGGAAAAACTGTGAACAGATATTATCATTCAGAATTGAGAAAATACTGCCTAGTAGTATTAAAGTACGAATTATATAGCAGTAGAAGATAATCAAAAAAGTATGTGGGACTTTGAGACTTTAAAATTTCATTTAGAATGCTTTTCATACTTAAGAATTAAATGTAAGTCCCTGAATTTCATAATTCCATCAAGTAAAAAGGCAGAGTGTATTGAGAAAACCACACTGATCCCTCTCTTAAGCCCAGGTATGTAATTAGTGACTGTTAGGCAAGATGCCCATCTCCTTAGGATAAATTTGCCTTAGGAAGTTTGTAATTATTTCGTTTAAAGAGAGACATGGAAAATCTCTGCCTCAGCTCTAGCAGAAGCAGTAATTCAGTTTTATCCAATATTTTCACACACACACACACACACACACACACACACACACACACACTAGCATGGGGCTACATTAAGATGTCATTGACCAGGCAGTGATGGCACACGCCTTTAATGCCAGCACTTGGGAGGCAGGCCGATTTCCAAGTTCAAGGGCAGCCTGGTCTACAGAGTGAGTTCCAGAACAGCCAGAGCTATACATAGAAACCCTGTCTTGAAAAAGAAAAAAAAAGTCATTGAGTGCATTATTGTGGAGACACACACACACACACATACACACACACACAAAGAGATGGTGTGTATCTGATGAATACATATAAATAAATAAATATATATATATATAATAAATATGTATATATGTATACATATTTCCTGAAATGGATGAAATAAACTTACCTTTTTTTCAAAGGCTAAAAGTAACTCACTATAGAATTTTGTTAGAGAAATATAATTAAAGAAATTCAATTTTGTATTTATTGAAGTGTATTAGAAAGATTACAGAAATTACTGTATACCTAATAAACTCAAGAATGTTTTGTAACAAGACTATTCCATTTAGAAAATACAGTTTTAGATGTGATTCTCTGTGTGTGTGTATATTTGTGTATGTGTGTGTGTTTTGAGTGTGTGCTTCCATCCTCATGTGTATACTTAACTGTCATGTCTTCATAATCATGCATGTAGAAGCCATAGGTCAACATCAAATGTCTTCCTCCACCATACTCCATCTTACTGTTTTCACAGTTTCTCCTACTCAATATAGTGCTCACTGTTTCAGATAAATGAGTTGCTCAGGAAGCCCTAGAGATCCTCCAGCCTCTACCTCCTCAGCTCTGGGATTTTCCATGTGTGTCATTGTCCTTGGATCTGAACTCAAGTTTTTAGTCTTGAACAGTTACTATTTTTTCCATTGAGCCATCTCTTGAGCCTTACACATGACTTTTGACAAACACACTTCATTGCATGTCTTAAACAAATAAATCTTGAAGTTAGAGGCTACTTAAATAAGTATACTTTTCTTAATACAAAATGTCATGAATGGATACATTGTAGGCACATGACACAGAATTTGTTTTTCTTTAAACATATATGCAACTTACAAGATGACTCAGTGAGTAATGGTGTTTGCTACCAAGACTAACTATATGAATTTAATCCTAGGGTATCACATAGTGGAAGGACAGAGTTATTTCTGTAAATTGTCCATACAAGCACTCACGCATGTACAAACACACACACACACACACACACACACACACATACAAAGAGAAACAGAGACAAAGACAGAGAGGCAGACAGAGAAAGAGACAAACAGATTCAGAGACAGAGATTCAAAGACAGAGGCAGAGATAGAGATAGAGACAGAGAGGAGCAGAGAAGGGAATGGAGACAGAGACAGAGAGAGATAGAGAGGCACACAGAGAGACAGAAAAAGAGAGAAGGAGGGGAAGAGGAGTTGAAAAGGATGGGAGGAGGAGGACTGAGAAGAAGAAAAGAAGAGAAGAAGAAATACATTTTAATTCATTTGATTATTTATATAATCAAACTCTACAGCCATATTTTCTTAAACTTTTATACACTGATTTTTTTCCCCTGGTATGATTTGTTCCAGTAGTTATACCTGTTTCTCTGAAGTTCAAATTTAAAAATTGCCATCTAATCATGATCTCCAACAACCATCCATACTTTGTAGATATTTATACTCTAATAGAAAACACTTAAATCCCCATGGCATTCAGTAGTGCTATCTATTAAAAGTTCCCTATCACTCTTTCTTTTAAGTTCCCATTTCCCAAATACATTCCCCCTAAAGCAGGGTCCTTCAATACACTCTTTGAAATGGGAGTTGGGGAAGGCAACTGTTCAGAAAATACTATATGCTTCACTTCTCTCTTAGAGCACTTGATGAAAATTTTTTTAAAAAGAAATCTGTGCTTCTCTAAGCTCAAAATCTGAATCAATTGCCAGATTTTCATAAATGCATTTCATTTTGAATCTCCTCTCCCCTTGCTAATGGTTTTGCTTCAGAAAACAAACCTAGTCACATGTTGTGGCTTCTTGGATAGTGTTGTGGAAATTATTAATATATATCACTGTCTGTGGGCTAGCCAAACATGAGAAGGTAAGGTTTTCATATGCGGACATTTTGAGGTCTCAGGTGTGTGGAGCTGCTCCCCAAATCTGTTCTGGAAGTAGTAAAAGCCAGGTGTGCATTATAACACATGACAGACCCTTGAAGAGCTTTGAGACAGCTAGGGGAAGTGGAATAGCATACCTCCATTGCCACCTCTACCTGGAAAGCTAGACCAAGGCTGAGTCACTATCCCTCACTCTTGTTCAAGGGCTCAAATTGAGCAGGAACATTATCAAATAATTTTCTCACAGAAAGAAAACTATGAGATTGAGGAAGGAAATCTGTTGGGCAGTAGTATCTCAGGCAAGAAGCATCAGCTGGAGTGCTGTTAGAGGTAAGAGCATAGTTACTTATTGCCAAGTCTAGGATCTACTGAATTCTACAGCCTTTATTTTCCTTTTTCAATTTTCTTTTAAATTATTGTCACATTTTATTTATATATGTCTAGGTGGGTGAGCACTCAGCTTACACCTAGTCCTCATAGGACAACTTTTGTGACTCATATACCTTCTTCTAACATGGAGTGTTTAGGACTCCAGTAACCTGACTTGGTGGCAAGTACCTTTAATCCACAGAATCATCTCTCCAGTCCACTGTTCTCTTCCTCATCAGGGCAGTTGTGCTGGTTTGAATAAGAATGGCTCCACAGGCTTATATATTTAAATGCTTGGTACCTAGTTGGTAGATTGTTTAGGAGGGATTATGGCTTTAGCCCTAATCGGGGCCACAGTATGTTTGGAAGAGATGTTTCTCTGGGACTGGCCTTGGAGGTTACAAAAGTCCATGTCCAGTCTTGCATTTGCTGTCTGCCTCCATCTTTTTGATAAGATGAAAACAGCACCATGCCTTACTGCCTGCCACCAAACTCTCTGCCATGATGGTCATGGATTAACCCTCTGAAAATATAAGCAAGCCCACAACTGAATACTTCATTTTATAAGTTGCCTAGGTCATGTGGTTTCATAGCAGGAATAGAACAATAACTAACAAAACAAGGAGTCATCATTATATAAAAATGTTCTCAGTAAATTAGCTTTTTAATAAATCCTAATTATTGGAAACCAGAACTGAGGCCTCTTTCATGAAATACTTGGGGATTCCCAATCTGTTTTTTTTTCTTTTTTTTTTGATGATATTTATTAGAAATAAATCAACAAATCAAAATGATAAAATAACAGTATAGTTGAGCAAAGATGGTAGTTGGCTCTAAGTCAGAGTCTTTGCACCTGCCTAGGCTGGCCACTTACTTAGCTTGCAGTCCTCTTCACCAGAGACCAATCTAGAACAGGAAGTTTGGACGGACATGCATAGGTCCATTTGTGATGGTTTTTTTTTTTTAAATTTATTCTTCTCTTATACAATGCATCCCAATTGCAGTTTCCTCCCAATCTCCCCACATCCCCCTCTACCCAAGATCCATTCCTGTTTGGTTTTTCTTGAGAAAATATCAGCCTTCCCAGGGATATCAAAATAATACTACATAACAAGGTACAATAAGGAATATGTTGCAAACCCTCACATCAAGGACGGATGAGGCAATCCAGTAGGAAGAAGAGGGTCCCAAGAGCAGGCCAAAGATTCAAAGACACTCACTCACAATACTGTCATGAAACTTCTAAGAACATCAAGCTAAACAAACATAAAATATATCCAGAGGACTTAGCAGGCTACATGATTTCTGCTTCAGTCTCTGTGAGACCCTATGAGCCCTGCTTAGCTGATTCTGTGGGCTGTGTTCTCCTTGTATTCCCAAACACTCGAGCTCCTACCATACTTTCTCCCCCTCTTCTACAGGTTTCCCCAAGATCTGCCTAAAGTTTGGCTGTGGGTCTCTGCATCTGCTTCTATCAGCTGTTACATGAAATCTCTCCAATTATTGGGTTAGTCACCAATCTATGAGTATAGCAGATATCATTGGGAATCACTTCATTGGCTGTTTTTCTCCTGTCATAATTTGTTCTATCTGGACTCTCAAGTCTCTGATTCCTGGCAACGCAGGCAATGTTGGATATGAGGAGGGCGGTGGTTGGGATGGTCTTCCAGTTGCACCACTGGAAGCCTTGACTGGTTTCAGAAGATGACTGGTGTAGGCTCTGTATCTCCCATTACTAGGAGTCCTCATTAGGGTCACTCTCAGAGACTCCAGGGTGTTTCCACTGCACTAGGTTTCCACATTGCCCCTAACATGATCCCTCAATTCCCTGTTATTACTATACCCTCCCAACCTAGTCCTTCCTTCTCTCATCCTCAATGGTCCTCTTTCTACCTGCAAAAGCTATTTCTCCTTCTCAGGGAGATTCATGCATCTTCCCTAGAGCTCTCATTGTTACTTAGCCTCTCTAGGCATATGGATTGTAGAATAACTGTGTTACAGTTAGTTTCATTTTTTGTTTGTTTATTGTTTGTTTGTTTTACATTTAGCCTGCAGTTTTCCCTCCTTCTTCTTTTCCTAGTCCCTCCTCCCATACCCTCTCATCTACTTCTTTGGTTCTTTTCGTAAAGGGACAGCTTTTCCACAGATATCACCCAGCCATGGCACATTAACTTGCAGTAAGACTAGGCACCATCTCTCCCACTAAGGCTAGGCAATAGAAACCGAAGGAACATTGCCAAATTCATTTTATAGTGCCACAGTCACCCTGATACCACACAGACTCAAGGAAAAATAGAGAATTTCAAACCAGTTTCCCTCATGAAGATTGATGGTTAGTTTTAGTAGTTAACTTTATATAACTTTATGTAGTATCACCTGTGAAAGCAAGTTCATGAGGGGTTTTCTAAATTAGAAAACCCATGGACCTTTAGGCATGTCTGTGGACTATTGCCTTAATTGGAATAATTAATATAGAAGATCCAGCTCAATGTGGGCATAATATCTCCATAACCTGGGAGTCCTGAACTATATGAGTAGAGACTGAAATGGGCACAAATGAACAATCAGATAAACATGTGTGTAATAATTGTCTCTCTGCTCTTGACTCTGGATGTCATATGACTGGCTATTTGAAGTAGGATCATGTCTTGGCTCTCCTAAAATGGTGGGCTGTAACCTGGAAATGTAAGCTAAAATTAGCCCCCTATCCCCTCTAAATTGATTTTTGTCAGGGTATTTTATCATAGCAGCAGAAATGAAACTAGGGCACATCTCTAAACAATTTAGTTTGCCAAGGAGGAAGTATGATTTTACCTTTAAAGGACTTCCTGCATAGAAGCAGGATTGGTGTTTGCAAGCAACACAGATACTGGAACAGCTATATAAAGTGATTAACTTTCGAAAATGTCTCTAAATTGATGCAATGAGAGCCTTGGACAACACTGCCAGTCATCAGAGTCTTGACAGACATGTTGCTTTTTGAGATATTTTCTATCATCCAGAAGATCAGCCAGGCCTGGTATTAACCTCGCTTCCCCTCATCACTTCTCTCAAGTCTGATATGCTCAGAAAATTGCTGATGATAGTTTATAGGAAGCAATATTGGTAGGTAATTGGGTAGGAGCTGAGAGAGCAAGATTGAATCCTGATGGTTCTGCAGCCAGCATGCCAAGTTGGTGAAGTCACTTGATAGCTTTTCTGTAGTTAACATAGAAAATGGATATGACCATATGCTGGCTTATTATCTCATGTTAAACTCATGGAGATAACATGTGGATATTATGTAAAGCAATGAGAGTCTTATGTTAGCCTTTCTAAATATCAACAATTATTATTTTATTTATATTATCACAAATATATTAATACATTCAATATTGTGCCAATATTACATCTATATAACAAATTTATAATTGTAAAATGCATATTTGTATATGTCAAATGTAATTACATTTACTTGTTTTCTTTCTCCTCTCTTTCTCTCTTTTTCTCTCTTTCTCTCTCTGCAAGTGTGTGTGTGTGTGTGTGTATGTGTGTGTGTGTGTGTGTGTGTGTGTATGTGTAGTGGGATGGTTCAGATAACAAAATGCTGCAATTAGTTCTCTGTTTCTACCATATGGACCTGGAGATTGAACAGAGGTCCTCAGGCTTCTTGGTAGGCATCATTACCAGCTAAAGACATCTTCTCATCCCATATATGGCTATGTTTTAAATGCTAATAATTAAAGAGTCTAATAAGCAAGAACATATTAAATGGATCTTTCTCTCAACACTGGGAATTGTGCAGGCAGAGATACAAGTAGTATCTTGTCTTTTTGTCCAGAAAATTTATAAAGCCTCTTTCATCTTTTTACATTGCTATATGAACTTTTCATATAATTATGGCTCAAGGTCAATCAAATTTAAAATATTTTAGTGTTTAAAATAATGTTTTATGGCAATATATATAATACCACAGTGCTGTAAAAGACATTTATTTTCTATACAGAGTACCAGATAGAGGGTATTGGGCCACTTATCCTCACTTTTACTTTCTCCTGCCACACTTAGCTCTTTCTATACTCTGGACCTAGGACATAATCTGCTGGTATTTTCTTGTTAATCATATTCACTGTTTCATTTTTATTTATTATAGGGAATTTTGCTGAAATTTTTGTTAAATGAATCCAACTTTTCCATTTATACTTTTTTTTTGTTTTTGAGCTCTAACTAGAAAAGCTTTCTTATCACCAGTCTATGAGTTAATTCATGTTTTTCTCCATGGCCATTGTCTGTATGTATCAGTAGGAGATTAGGTGCAAGAACCCTTTGCACCCAACTATCAGTCTCAAGTTTTAAATAAAATGACCGTTTGTATACGTTTGTGTATAACCTGTTCTATGACTTTATTCTCTAAACTACTTACAATAGCAAACTCAATGCAAATTCTGTATAAACAGCAGCCATACTAGAAATTGAATAGAGCAGTAGTAGGAATGAAAACTATGTTGTATAAATTACAATTGCAATTTAATTCTATACTATTTTTGAGGGTCAGATTGTTAAAGGTAAAACTAAGGATAGAGAAGGCTGATGTACTTGTATGGATGGCTTCCTCTGTTCTATTTATACAAATTGTTCATTTGGATTTCATTTTCATTGGAGACATGAATCTCATTTTTTGTCACATGGCTCTCTAAGTGTTTGGTACCATTTATACAAAAGGTCAGCATTCTTCCCAATGTTTTCCCATTCCATTATCATATGATACATTTCTAATTCTATTTATGTCCTCTTTTCTAAATCAATAAAAAATCCTTTTTTTTTAACTTCATTTTTTCCAGTGTTTAACATTATAGATATTAAGAATTTTAAGCCTAATAACAAATCAACCCTAATATATCTGAGCACATATATATGCTGTATAAAACCAACATATTGGTTTTAGTTAGGGTTTCTATTGCTGTGAAGAGTCACCATGGCCACAGCTACTCTTATAAATGAAAGAATTTAACTGTGACTGGTTAACAGTTCAGAGGTTTAGCCCATTGTCATCATGGCAGGAAGCATGGCAACATACAAGCAGACATAGAGCTAGAAAGGTAGCTAAGAATTCTGCATGAAGGTTAGCAAGCAGCAGGAAGAGGGTAAGGCTCTGGTCCTAGACTTGGCTCTGTCTTGAGCATCTGAGACCTCAACGTCCACTCTCAGTGGCACATGACTCTAACAAGGCTATACCTTCTAAATGCTGCCACTCTCAATGGGCCTTTGGGAGTTCATTTTATATATATATATGTGTGTGTGTGTGTGTGTATATACATATATATGTAAATTTATTTATATATAACATATATCTGTGTGTGTTTATATATATAAAAATATATATTTATATGTGTGTATGTTTATATATGTATATATACATATTTGTGTATATATGTGAAAACATAATACTTATCAATTAATATATTGTTATATCGTATGATTATTAATATATTATTAAATCATATAATATATTAATTATCTATAAATTAATAATATCTTACCAAAACAACCAACCTAGAGAAAGTTTGTTGACATCTTTCCTGAAGTTACTCATAGATGTAATTGTGTAACCAAGGAAAATGTTTTTCATTTTTCTTCAATTACATGAATCTATTAGTTTTCATCTATTGCAATGACTTTTACCTTATTTGTAGTTATCTGAGTAGTTTGGATAATATCTCTACTGCTACATTAAGTACCAATGACGACAATGGGTAACTGTGTCCTTTGTATATATAAGGTAAGAATGTAACTGATATTTCTTCCATTGGGAAAATCTGGCCTTTAAAACTAAAGAGTTAATTATCCTTAATTATGTGTGTCTGTTTCTGTGTATCAATGCATAACTATTTTTCTGACATATTATCAGAGAGAGGTGCTGTTTAATCTGAAAGATCTTCCTAATATCTATAAAAATCATTTTCCTAACACAAATTTTATATATGTATATATATATATGTGTGTATGTGTGTGTATAATATAAATATATATGTAATATAAATACATACCTATATATATTATCAGAAGACTGTTTGCTAAGTTACTCTTACTTTCTGAGAATACTGGACCACAATACATTATATTGATAAATGATTAACAATTTACACTACTACAGGTTTTTCATCAATATTACATGATATTGAAAATTGTATATATGTAAAATTTTAAAGTGGTTCCCATTTCTCTATGAACGCTTAGATTAATTTATGTAAACTTTTTCATATTTTTATTTTCTGGAAAGTTGTAAAATAATATTTGATTCATGTGTAGATGCATTGTAGTCTTTTCTACTATCCCTCTACCTGTGATCCTCATTCCATCTTGGAAAGTCACCACTGCCTGAAATTCCCAGGCCCCCTATCTTTCACCCACAATCATTCCTGTGACAACTTGCTCTTGCATCCAGATGTGTTTTATCTTCCTCCAACCATTAACTTTCTCCTTCTCTCTAGAATCTTCTCTGAGTTCTTTCTTATGTCCCGGTCACCTTCTTCTGGCTCACAGAAATGATGCCTAGTACTCTCTTCTCATAGGCCAGGCAGAATTGACTATGCTAATTTAGAAATTTTTACCTCTCCTATATGAATAAAGATTTATGGCATACTCTTAATACTATATGTAATTGTATTTGAGATATGGATTATGGTAAATTATGTAAGCTATTTTTGTTGCTATGTACAATTTTTGGAGCAACTAACTCACTATCCTCCTAAATAGACATTGCCATTACCTGGAGTGTTTGTCAAGCAGCATTTATGCATATTTAGGCACATGTATGTGTTTATATAATATGTTTTATGCATCCAAGTTATATATAAATTTTCTATAATTAAGCTTCATGTATTAATTTGAACTAACATGTAACATTATTGGCTGAGTTGAGGGAGGAGAAAATTAAAATAATATAGACAATGTGATTGTAGTCAACATGATCATGCATGCTGTTTAACCTCTGTAGCATTTTCTTTGAAAATTAAATAAATGATACGTAACCACAGGCTTAACAGATTATGCAGGGGCTGGTGAGATGGCTCAGCTGGTAAGAGCACTGATTGCTCTTCTAAAGGTCAAGAGGTCAAATCCCAGCAACCACATGGTGGCTCACAACCACTCATAATGAGGTCTGACACCCACTTCTGGTGTGTCTGAAGACAGCTACAGTATACTTATAATAAATAAATAATAAATAAATAAAATGTTAAAAAAAAACAGATTATGCAGTGAGCAAAAACACTTGCTCTGAAATCCAGAGAACCAAAGCTAAGATCCCAAGACTGGCTTTTAAAACTGTGTGTGGTCTCACGCATTTCAGTCACACTAGCAATATTTTGGGGGCCATTGTTGTCCAAAACATCCAAGAGTCAGGCTCAAGGAGGGAAAATTCCTGAAAGAAATGAAGTATAAAGTTTTAGAGGAGAGCAGTCAGCAATAGCCTGTGGCTGTTATGCAAAAACATCATGCATAGTACAAGCACACACATACACATACACATACCACACACACATACACACACACACACAAACACATTTAAAATAAAACATAACAAGTTTTGAAAAATCTCAGGAATAAAGTGTCATTTCTTCTCATTATTGGCTCACACTTACTTGGACTTCTCAGTTGGAAAGAGGAAAACATGTTATTATCTGTTCTGATTCTGTGTTCATGAGGCCTGGCTCTCATTAACGCTAAGGCCAGGAGGCAGCCCTGTAGTCTTTGAAAGCCCTGGCTGGCTCTTGTGCTTCTGAGCACAGAATTATCCAGGTACAGTGGCCATATGATGGAATCCCAGGGCAGGCCTCTCATAGCCTCTCTTGTTTTTGATATAAAGTATACTACAGTAATTTCTTTTCATTGATCCTAGGTGAGACCTTCACAAGCCAATGTACTCAGCTTTTTTTCCCCCTCTTGATAGAGTGACAGAACTTCGTAAATGTCCTTGCAGTCATCCATCCAAGACTAGGTGGCAAAACAGAATACCACAAGATGAACTGGGGTTTGATATTTCAGCCAAGGTTTTGATAGTCGGCTTTGGAATTGCTCACTCTGGCTCAGTTGCTGTCTCTCCTGTGTGGCTTGTTCTTTTCTTTTCCTCCTCTCTTCTCTTCCTTCCCTTTTCCTTCTCTTCCCTCCTCCCCTCCCTCTCTTCTGCCTTCCACTCCACTCTATTTTTAATTCTTAATTGAAAAATTGAATTTGAATATTTAGGTTCAGTTCTGTTTTTCAGAAACAAAATATATCTAATTTGAATTCCTAATACATTTGCCATTATAAAATTACATATGCTTACATAATTATTCCAAATGAATAAATATTATATAATTACATATTAATATGTCATTACAGAAATTATCAATATGTAGATATTGATATGGAACTTCAATACTTTCTACATTTCATTATTGTTCAAATGTTATATACACAGCTAACATTTCTTCTTTCAAATAATGAATATGGACCAATATATATAGTATACATACATATACATACATATGTATACACATGTGTACATATAAATTAATATGCATTTGTGTTTGTTGTATTTAAGCAGTTCTTATACATGTCTGCATATGTGTGTTGCATGTGCACACACAAATGAAAGGATATGCATATATATAAGTAGATGTGTATACTTATGTGAATATGTATATTTTCTATATATACATATGTATGTTTATGCACTCATATTATAAATACATAATCCTAAAAAAACATTTTAGTAGATGCATTTTCATATAGGCCTGCATAACTTTGTTACAAAATAAACAGACTTATGGGCTGGAGAGATGGCTCAGTGGTTAAGAGCACTGACTGCTCTTCCAGAGGTCCTGAGTTCAAATACCAGCAACCATATGGTGGCTCACAACTATCTGTAATGAGATCTGATGCCCTCTGGTGTGTCTGAAGACAGCTACAGCATACTTTCATATAATAAATAAATCTTTAAAAAAATAAATAAACAGACTTATATATATAAACAATATTTATATATTCACCATAAAATAATTATAACAAATAGCGTACTTTTACTTTTATTTTATTGTTTTTATCATATATTAATTGTAAAAGATGTTTCACTATAACTTTTTCACATATTGATACTATTCTTGCCCTATTTTTCTTCCATGTCTTTCCTCTTTTCCCTTAATCCTTCTGTCTTTCTGACTCATGACTTGGTTTATTGTCACCCTTTTTAGTCTAGATCCTTCATACAAGAAAATGTGTGAGGTTTTGTTGGTTAGTTTTTGTAGCTTATTTGTTTATCACATTGGGATCTAGATCGGCTGTTGTGAATGCCTTGAAAATCATAGACAAGAATGCATCTTTCTTTTATGATGATATAGGTCCTTCCAGGTAGATTCCCTGAGTGGCTTGCTTATATATTTTGATAAATTTCTTTATAAATTTCCATATTGTTGATGTAAATACTTTTATAAACAGCAGCATGCCCACCTCTAAGAAAAAACAAAGCCAATTTGTTTATATATAAAATGATTAGGTCTTCAACTTAATAAATTAATGTTATATTTATTTCAAAATCATTTCTCCATCTGGGGAGTGGAGTTGTAGTAAATCGTAATCTCTGATTATAATTATTGGCAATCAGATAATTGGATTATATCATTTTCATTTTCCTTAGTGTTTTGGGATCTATAAGCTTATAGTAGTGTGCATGTTTTGTGAGGTTTAGGAAAGCATTTCGCTTTATGTATTATTTTGAAGTGTATATGTGAGTATTGCTGCATACGTTACAGTGTGCTTGGTCAGGCCAGAGGACAGTTTTCTACAGTCAGCTCTCTCCATTCACAATGGGGTTCTGAGACTGGGATCTTTGAACCTCGGGCTTGGCAACACGTGCTTTTACCTCCTCATGGTGGCCTTTGGCAAATCCCAAACAATATATAACTGGGAAAGGCCATGAAGTTCTGTAATCTCAGTTCCTGAATTCATGCAGCAAGAGTGGAAGCAACAGAATAACCGAAAGTTCAAGAGTCAGATAGCCTGGCAATTGAAGGGCCAGAAATGAGAGATCCTGCCTCAAAACAGGTGGAAGGAAGATGAATGAGTACTGACACCCGAGGATTTCCTCATCTCCCCATGTGCACCAAGGTGTTGCTCATGTTTACACTCACAAACAGTTATAAAAACAATGAAAGGTTAGTACTCATGGAAAATCTTTTCCTTATTACTCAATTTATTTTCATGTATAAAAATCTACTGTGAAAAATCAATATTGTATATTGAAATTATTCATTCCAAATATGGATTAATTATATCACAGTAGCTCTCTTATGTCAAATCTTTCTAGAAAGCCACCATCAGGCATTTTTGATTATCTCTATCCCTTTAAGGTGTCATGTGTTGCTCTTCAGTTACATTACCAATGCTAATAGTTTTCAGGAGGTTGAATATGTTTCTGTTAATCTTTTTACTGACTATATTTACTAGATGTTTATTTGCAGGATCTAGAAAAGTTACATTCTTTCTTTTTAATTTTTTAATCAGCCATTTTAACAAGTATTCAAATTCAATCTGCTGCTTTGTTTTACTTTATTCTTTTGGGTGATTCATGTTTGAAATATCCCATCTTCACCTGAACATTTTTCACTTTTTCATTCGTACTCAAGACACTTTACCTTCTAATTTCATTTTGTTGTATTACTGAGCAAATAGTCACATGGCAGAGCAATCACAGGAACTATTACTGTCCTTCACTTATGTACAGTGGGAGGTGGGAACTGCCATGGAAGGCTTGTCAAAAGCAGAGGAAATCTATTCTCTTCTTCCGTCATCTTGGCTTAGGGGTTGAAGACAGGTTTTCAGGATGGGCCATCATGTAAGCCACTTGCTAAAGTTTTGACAATAATGTAACCTCTGAAAAGTGGAAATATAAAATCTTTAAGCTAGATTAGTGAATATTTACAAAAGAAAGTCTTGTAGTTTTATATTATACTACTGAATATGTGCATGTCACACTTGTTATAGCAATAATAAGTTTCCAAAAATGTTTGCAGTGTTTAGATGTTTAAACACTAAACAGTGTTTAGATAGTTAAACACTATTCTTCATTACAATAGTTTAAACTGAATTTGCTTATTTGCTTTCCTAGTGGTGTGTGTGTGTGGGGGGGTACATGTACCACTGTCCACATATGGAGTCAGAAGACCACTGCAAGACTTGGTGTTCTTCTTCGTCATGGGAGCCCTGGGTCCAATGAAATCAACTGAGATCATCAAGCTTGGTGCTAAGAGCCCTTACCCTCCACACCATCTCACAGGATCTATTTTCATCACTAAGTATGTCACTGTTTAGTTTGAAATAAATGTCCTTAATTACAATATAGGGTATGTATTACATTTTAAACTTTCTAATGATTTCCAAATTATCTATCTCAAGTTTTGCTTTTCATTTCTTTTTATATGGAGGTTATCGATTCAAACCAATGATTCCAGTTTAACTTTGATTAGAAAAATTATATTCAGCCAGCCATGCTGAGCATGCCTTTAATTCCAGCACTTACTTAGGAAGCAGGAGCAGGTACTTACCTGTGAATTCAAGGCCAGCTTCATCTGCATATCAAGTTCTATTTGGGGATGGTTACATAGTAAATCCCTCCAAATAAATAAAAAAAAAACCCAATATTCATTTAACTTCAAGCATATGTTATATTTGTCTTATGTAGGACTCTGTCTTTTATTTGGGGTATATTGATCTTTTCAAGTTTGTTTTTGAGACACTTCTATATTCTTTCATATTAAATTTCATTTACTTATCTAAAAAGTTTAATGGAGTTGAAGGGCTGTGCAACCCCATAGGAAGAACAACAATATCAACCAACCAGACCCCCCAGAACTCCCAGGGACTAAGCTATCAACAAAGGAGTACACATGGCTCCAGCTGCATATGTAGCAGAGGATGGCCTTCTCATGCATCAATGGAAGGAGAGGTCCTCAGTCCTATGAAGGCTTGATAGATGCCCCAGTGTAGAGGAACCGAGGGTGGGAAGGTAGGAGTGGGCGGGTGGGTGGAGGAATACCCTCATAGAAGCAGGGGGAGGAAGGATGTGATAAGGTGTTTCCAGAAGGGAGGGAAATCTGGAAAAAGGATAACATTTGAAATGTAAATAAAGAAAATATCCAATAATAAAAAAGAAAAAAGAAAAGTTATTGTTCATTTGAAAAATGTAATATATTCTATAAACATCTTTAACCATTAGTAACAATTTAGCTTTCTTTCTTTCCTTTCTAATGTCACACTGTAAAATTTTTTCAGGCAGCTCACATGCTGCATGGCTTTTAGGATTCCTTCAATGAGGAGTTATTGACTGCAGTGTTGTTGACTGTGGAGAAAGCAAAGGACAGCTAAGATAAGATCCTATGCTTACTGTCTAGTAGGGAAAAAAATCTTACTGCAAAAAATGCCATGCAGGTTTTCATTGCAGATGTTTTTATTTGCTTCATCCCATGTTTTGCAGAAAGGTTTGGAGTCATATTGCCTTGCTTTAAGTTGCAATGTGATATGTTGTGATGGTAATAGAAAAATCATAGACAATAGAATAAGCAGAAAAACAACCTACCATGCCCCTCTTCCCAGGAATCACCACTGTTCAACTTTGTGTAGGAAGTATGATTTCATTTGTAATTACATTTTAGGATCACAACATCGACACAATCCTATACAACATAATTCTGTCTTCTTTATATTTACACACACATGCAAACACACACACATACACACAAATGTCCAGCAATATTTAATGACCACTTGGACATTTACATTGTTTACATATTAATGTAAACTATTTTTAAATATTTCTTTTATTTTTAATTGCATCTGTATGAGTGTAGGTATGTCCAGTTGTGTACAGGTTCCAGAGGAAATTAGAGGCATCAGAAGCCCTGGAGTTAATGGCATCACCTAGTCTGGGTGCTGGGAACTAAATTGGGTCCTCTGGAGACAATACAAACTCTTAACTGCTGATCTGTCTATTCAGCCCTTGAAAAACTTGTTTTGAAGAATATTTTTATTCATGAGCTGTATTACTTTATTGAATATCAGCTTTGAATAGAGTAAGAAGAATGCAATGGCTGAGGTAGTTCAATATCTCAACATTTGGAACTCTCCTGGCAGATATTTCGAAAGAACCAAAATCTGGGACTGGCCCATGTTGTATTTCTCCCAAACTCTTTTTTATTTGTTTTACATCTTTCACATACACCCACACAGACACACACACACACACATAAACATACAATAATCATAATGTAATAAGTTCATAATTTAGTCTGCTTTGTGTTTAACCATGTATTGTATGCCTTTTAATAAGTATATTCAATCAATAGGTATAATTAAAGACTTCTTAAATATATGTTTAGGTTGAGATTTAGTCATTTTCCAAATTTTAGTATGATGCGGTATGTGATGTCTTTTTTATTGAATCAGGACCTTTAGTGATATAAATTTGGAGAGCTGAATTTGAATTCCTGCTCACATCTAATTAGTTCAAAACTTGGGCAACTTCTTTTACTTCTTCTCATTTTCCTTCCTAGAAATGAGAAGAATTTCTGGAAATGGGGACCTTGTTAAATTATATAAAAATCTGGTAAATTAGTATGTCAAAAAAATAGTTCAATGTAGATCACCCACTGCTTAATCAAGCTAGAAAAATTCAGAGGGAGTTTTTGAGAGCTCATAAGTCTTTGTTTGTCTTGTTTAACTTAAACCTGGTATCGCAGGGCAGTGGTAGCACACGCCTTTAATCCCAGAGTTTGGGAGGCAGAGGCAGGTGGATTTCTGAGTTCAAGGCCAGCCTGGTCTACAAAGTGAGTATCAGGACAGCCAGGACACACAGAGAAACCCTGTCTCGAAAAACTAAAACCAAAA
>NW_022196903.1:74276836-74347395 GCF_008632895.1 Mastomys coucha
AAAAAAATTAAAAAAAAAACCCAACTCTTTAGTATACACAAAATTTCACAATTTATCAAAAACAAAAGCGGTGGACATGTCTTTTTATTTTCATGCAGTTAAATTCTGGCTGGATATTTGGCATTGTAGGACATATGGTATCCTCAATGTTTTTCAGGGTTGATCAATATTTGATTTCATAACTACTGTGGCTAACAATGCTGCTTCTTGTAATGACTTAGTACAAACTGGCAGAAATAGGTGTGGATCATTGCAGAAAGGCTAGGAAATTCTGCCTAATTCTAAGCCAGCATTCACTCAATGGTGGTGTTAAGAAGCTCAAGTCATCACTTTTCAAATAGTATTTGATTAAAAATGAAACATTCACATATACTTGAATCCAAAGATGGATGAATGTTATAAGCTGAGGACTGACAGTAGAGAAATATTAAGTCATTGTCTTCCATGATGAAATTGTTGTGTTTTTATAAGATCAAATATAGTTCCTATCATAGCAAAAGCACTACAGTATATAATGTAAGAGCTTGGAGTCTGCGCACAGTGTAATTGCACAGCATGTGCAATTGTTCAGGATCCGGACAGCAAGGCACTGTCATAAATACATTGGACTGATTATGTCTTGGATCTTGAATTGATTTAGGTGATAGTCTTTATACATTCAGAAATATATTGATATAGGGACTCAGGAGACAATTCTGAGGTAAAAGGCACTCAATGCTTTTGCAGACGACATGAGTTGAATTAGCAGCAACCACCTTGAGTGGATCACAAATTCCTGTAACTCCAGTTTTGAAGGATCTGACTCCCTCTTCTGTCCCCATGAGTTCCTGTATGCAAGTGAGTAAACATGAGCACACACATGCACACACATACACAAACACACACACATACACACACAAACACGCACACATGCACATAAATGAGAGATGATTTACTGTGACCTTTTTTCACCACCTTCACATTCAACAACATGACCTCATATAGCACTGCAATTCACAGTTTGAGAAGACTGGTGTTATACCACTGCTACTTGGAAGAGATAAAGATATAAAATGGATGCAGCTCTCATCCTCATGGGGTTAAATTAACATTAGTACAAAATAATCAATCGGACTAGAAGCAGAATAGCTAGCTTGTAGTGGTATTCACACAGGCTGAGATGAACTGAGTGCTAGAATGCTCAGCCCTGGGTCCTGATAGATCCATCTGAAGCAAACTCCAGGGAGCAACACTTAGAGTCATTGGCTCTTTGTGCTTTGTGGCCACAAATACTGAAAAGTGCCCAAGTCAACAAAGCAAGCTAGTTGGAGATATGTCATTGAAAGCTTAGAGCCTAGAGGCACTGGGAGGGGATATAACAAACCCTCCTGGTAAGGGTGATTTGAAGGAAGCTCCATGAGAGGAAAGAATAGACAACACAATCCCTGGTCATGCTGGGCAACAATTCTATCTTTTGCTCCAGCTGGAAGGCTGTGTTATATGTCATTCCACTGACCAGACAAGGAAGTGAGCTTTCTTCCATGTTGCCTCATATTTCCAGAAACCATTGTAGTCTTTTCTTTCAGAGATACATTAGTAGAGAGTAGAATAGTATTGCAAACTCCAGAGTAGCATTCCCTTCCCAACACACCTCACTAATTTATACTTTCCTGTTTAATCATATGGGATTATAGTATTCATTTGAGTCAGTAAAATATACTGTGCGGTATATTGCTTCTTTCTAAATAGAAAAGTAAACATAACAGGGTACTCTATTTTTTATAATTTTATTATTAAAAATATTAAGTAAAATAAGTTTTCAAGCAGAATTAAGAGAAAATGTGATATACAAACTCAAACCATTTTAGCATATAAAAGAAATTCATAAAAAGACTCTTAACAACAGACACAAACACACACACACACACACACACACACACACACACACACGTCCCACAGTGAGGGCAGTTGGTTTCTTAGACAGAAACTTTGGCTTAGCTCAGGATTCTTTCCCTCATACTGAAAGAGAGCAATGCATGTAAAAGACTGTTCGGGAAGGGAGCTTCATACTGAGAGTTCATTTCAAAACAAAGTTATCATTTATAGTCTCTGAAATGCTATTCAGTGTGCTAACATGGCCTTTACTGAATGCATCATTCACCAACCAGAATACTGCCAGGTTTCACAATATATTTTTAACATAAAAAATAGAGTTCATAAAACTTACGATCATTTCTAATTAGAACTAAATAAAAATAACTACTTTTTTCTCTGTACTATAAATTTCATATTCATTTCATGAAATATATTTTCATTCTATATTTATTTTGCCTATATAACTCAAAATTTAATATGCTACATTGTCAGTAATTAGAAGCATAATTTTAAAATATTTCAATTTTGTCAATACTTACTAAAGAAAAACAGGCTTCACAGGTTGTTTAAATTTTTTCTAAGTTTTAAGATGGGATGAATATGAAGCACACTGTTCAAGATTAGTAGTACAGGAGAACTAGTACAAATTCAGTGTCTGTAATAAAAATGGAAACATAAGGGAGAACAAACAATGAGAGGGAGACACTCAAGCTTGTCTCTCTTCAGAAACATCACAAAATAGCCACAGTTCCAACCGTATGTTATTATTATCAATGTAAATTTGAAAAAGCAAACACTGCCTGGATTTAACATCTATTAATCCTGGTGTTAATCGTCTATGCGGTTGTTTAGTCATGTAATGGTTGTGGTTGACCTCTCTGAAAAAAATTTTCTAGTCAAAGCCTGTTGTTAAGAACAGCCATTAAGTCTAGGAATCTGGCCAGTTTAAGCAATTGACTTCATTCATTCCCCCAATGGGTTAATCTAAAAAGTATCTGCATTTGGGGTTTTCTTCCTCTTCCTTTCTTAAAGTCATACTCAATTCTCTCTGGAAATCCTGTTACATAATGCTATATCGCTTTCTCTGACCCATCATGCCCTTTGCTTTCCCCTTGAATTTTCTTTCCCTGTAACCTTTGATCCATCTTATGAAATGCTTTGCTGACCCAAGCTCTCAAGTCTCAGCCATTTCGTTTTATTGCTTAGACCTTATATTGAATCCATATCTAACAACCTCAGATAACATGTCCATCACAACAAACAAAGAAAAATGAGAAAATTTCTAAAACAAGAAGCTAACAAGTATATTTTCAGTTTATGCTCCTGAAATAAATACAGATATAATTTTATGATAAGGTACTGAGAAAATATAAAACAGAGATAAGACATTTCAAATCTGATAATTTGATAAAGGATTTTAATTACCAGTAACATTACTTTACACTCATCCTGAAGATAGTAACTGGGGAATGTTTTTGAAGTGCTAGTGTGCCAGTTGATTAACCACTGTTCATAAAAGTAAAATAGTGATTATTGAAAACAAAAAATCTCATAGAAACATCATTAGCAAAATAACTTAAAATAAATTGTCTTAAACTGGATAACATTTTAAAAAATGATCATTTCACTTAAAAATAAAGATGTATTAATTAATGAAGAATAGCCAACCATTTTCAGAATATTCACTTAGAATTAATGAGTTAATTAACCAATGTTATTAATTAAGTAGAGCAGAAAATATTCACTATGTAATGAATTGTATTTATAACCATAACAAACTGGTTTACAATGATAAAATATTAAGATCCCTCATGTATTCCTCTAGTTTATTTTTTAAAAATATTTTCAATTATATAATATTATCTCATCTTAAAGTATACCCCACTATATACAAAACATGGGATGCATTTTTTAATATTTCTGAAAACCAGATTTTAGAAACATTTCTTTCAAACAACAACAATTTATGTCATTGTCCTAGCATCTCTTTTGTATCAGTGGCCTCAACCAATGCTGCTGATGGAGACAAGGGTTCTTTTCATCTTACAGGTATCATAGCCAAAGAAAGTTGAGGCCCGAACATAAAGTGGGAAGGTAAAAGTAGAAACTGAAGTAGAGACTATGAAGAATAACACTACTTACTGGTTTGCTTCATCTGACTTGCTGGGCTAAGCTTTTATGCAACTCAAGCACACCTACCTAAGTTTGGAAAAGCCTATAGTGGGTTAGGATCCCCTATATCAGTTACCAATCAAGAAACTTTCCCACAGACATGCCTAGAGACGAGACTGATAGACAGTTCCTGAATTGAGGCTGGCTTTTCCTGGGTGTGGCAAGTTGACAACTGAAACTATGACAACTAGAATTATCTAAAATTCATTATGTAATGATTACTATCTAGTGGCACATACCTTTAATCCTATCATCCAGGAAACAGAGGCAGGCAGATCTCTGAGACTGAGGCTAGCCTGGTCTACAGAGTGAGTTCCAGAACATCCAGGGCTACACAGAGAAACCCTATCTTGGAAAACCAAAACCTCAACCAAAACTCAAACCCAAACCCAAACCCAACCTCGATCCAAACCTAAACCCAAGTATCAACCCAAACCTAAACCCAAACCAAAACAAAACTAGTCCAAACCAAAAAGAAACCAAAATTCAAACCAAAACAACAACAAAAAACAAACAAACAAACAAAAATAGGAGCAGGGACTGATAAAATGGCCATCAGGTAAATATCCCTGCTGCCAAAATTGACAACCTGATTTCATTTCCTGATATCCATATAATGGAAAGCGAGAGCTGATTCAGTCAAGATGTCCTCTAACCACATATACATAATTATATGTCTTACACACACACACACACACACACACACACACACGTGTGTGTGTGCGTGTGCCAGAAAAGAAAGAAAGAAAAGAAAGACTAATTTTAGCTAATACATACTTGATTATTAATCATTATATCCTTGGTGGGGTTCTCTTTTTTTGTAATTTTAACCTAAAGGTAAGGTAAAGTTCTTCTTACAACAAAGCATATTAACAAAAATCTTCCAAACAATATCCATTCAAATAGATTGTCAGATTTATAAACTATCAAAACTTGTATAATCATCTTCTAATCTTGATACAATAATATGAGTTGCTGGATAACATGATATTCCTCATTTTTGAACTATAATTATTTTATGTGACTCTTAAAAATAATAGATATTATGAAAACATTATCTTCACATTGATCATTACTATATAAGAACATAATAGAAATTAATACAAAATTTCACTCATTTGTTTGAAAATATCTTCCCTTTTCCTCAAAACTCTTTCTTCATACTAAGTTCTTTACTGGGTATAAATTAATTCTCACCTCATGGAATACCCAATTAGACTTGATTAGAGATTGAATTCCTTAGGGAACAACAGGAAAGACTCTTCAATTCAATTATTGTAGAGATGACAATCTCTACAATAGAGATTGATCTGGAGTTGAAAGATGGCTCCATGACTGGCATTCCATAGGACAATCCTATATGGAACCAAGGATTAAAAAAAGGGTTAATTTTACATATGTGTGTATTTTCTTTCATGTGTTTGTGCTTTCTATGTGGTATAGTGCCTGAGGAAGCCTAAAGAAATGATCAGATCTCTTAGAACTTGAGTTATAAATGTTTGTGAGCTGTCATGTTGGTACTGGAAATTGAAGCTAGATTCATTGGAGCAGCAGCTTATACCCCTAACCACTGAGCCATTGTTCCAACCCTAAAAACATGGATTCCAATCACATTCTATAGAACAATCCAGCTGAAATAAGAGTCTTTCTCGCAATTGCACACAATCCAAGATTGTTTACACATACTCATAATTTTGAGAAAACTGCAGTGACTGAGGATATAGCATGCCCATGATCTGGCAAGTCAGAAAAGGATGCTAAACTTAATGTATATACCAATAAAGTCTCACAGCCTACTGGATATTTTTTTGGTCAACTTGACACAGGCTAGTCATTTGAGTGATGAAACTTCAGTTGAGAAAATGCCACCATAAGACTGGGCTTTAGCAATACTGTAGGGCATTTATTAATTAGTGATTGATGTAGAAGGGCCGGACCATTGTGGGTGATGCCACCCCTGGGCTGATGGTTCTATGTTCTATAAGAAAAAAGGCTGAGCAAACCTGGAACGGAGAGTGAGTAAGCAGCACTCACCCAAAGGGCTCTGCATCAGCTCTTGCCTCCAGGTTTGCACCTGTGTGAGCTCCTGTCTTGACTTTCTTCAATGAAGGACTACCATGTGGAAGTGTAACCCAATAATCTCTTTTCTCCACAGCTTGCTTTGGTTATGATGTTTAGTCACAACAGTAGTAACCCTAATTAGGATAGATATTAGAGCAGGAGCATAGAGTGAAATCTTCTGGAAAGTGTTTCCTCGGGTGCATAGAAGCTGTATGGTAGAGGTGATTAAGTTTGTACTCAGTGGCCTTTCAAGTACTGTCTTGAAGGCATAAGAGGGCCATGGAGAAAGTTAAGGCTTTGTACCATGAAGACAGCCTAGGAGAACCTATTGGAGAAAATTCAGTCTAGTATCAGCAGAAAATTCTAGTACTTTGAAGATGCCAGTACCATGGGATGATCAATAAGAAAATCAGCATGAAACAAAACAAAACAAAAAAATAAAAACAAAAACCCAAAAGCTTTGTGCTTTATTTAGTGAGCTATGGCTGCTTTTACCATGTTCCACATTACTTTATAACCATGGCCTCTATGGTTTCTTGCTGTGAGCAATACATTTGGGACTAAAAATTAAATACCGCTCCAGTAGTACAATGGACCAGATATATTAGCAAGTAATATACAAAAGATTATAGAGAATCAAGAGAGGCAAATCCTTATAAGCAATATATTAAAAATAATACACCTAACTTCATGATATTTTCGTAATAAGTGTTGAATCTGCAAAGCTGAAAAAAGAAACCATAGAGGCTGGAAAGATGGATGGCCCAGCAGGTCAGAGTGTGTTTATATATATGGACACACACACACGCACAAACACACACACACACACACACACATAGATGGATGGCCCAGCAGGTCAGAGTGTGTTTATATATATGGGCACACACACACACACACACACACACACACACACACACACAGACATATACACACACATAGGTGGATGGCCCAGCAGGTAAGAGTGTGTTTATGTATATGTATATGTGTATTTTTTTTCTTTAGCAGACCAGAGTTTGGTTCCTAGTGTCCAATCTGGACCACTCATACTTATCTGCAACTCCATCTCCAGGGAATCTGATGCCCTCTCCTGGCCTCCATGGGCCCTATACACACATGCACATAACCATTAAAAATATAAACACTACAACCAATACAATTATTTAATTTTTCTAAAATATAATTAGAAAATAATCACAGGCACAATCTAAGTATCTTATCCCTGGGAATTTAATTCTAAAAAATAATCAGAAATAGACAGGAAGGTTCTATTACAAAGTTGGAAAATGTACTGTTAGCTAAAGTATTCAAGCATTAGAAATAACATCACAAGTATAAATGAAAGTATAAATAAACAAGCTTTAACCTGTTTCATGGAATATTTTTCAGTTATTTGACTTACTTTCAGTAATTAGATAAAATGTACTATTGTTACATTTATATTTATCAGATGATGCTATTCATTCATCCCAGTAATATATTACTTTTTATTGTATTCATATATACTTCATATATGCTTGTTTTAAGAGTACAAAATTAAGGCATACTATTACTAGGGTAGTAGTCTAGGCATGAAAATAAAAAGATTCTGATAAAATTAAGAGATATAAAGAGGGAAAGTGTGTGACAAATACATGTATACATACATACTTACATACGTATATATATACAAACAGACAGATGTGAGAGCAAGGTACAAAGGAAATACATGAAAAGTTTGAGAGAACAAAGCTATTTGAGATGAAGTCAAGGCATTATTAGGTAATGCATTAAGGAGGATCATGATTTAGAGAGATTCAAAGTGTTTAGAAGAACATTTTAGGGGGAAATCATACTCAAATACATAGAAAAGACAAACCTTCGCATTTCTATACAGTATGTTCTAGGTCCATGAAGAGGGCCCAGGACGCTAATCCTCATGTCTTATGAGAAATACATTTTGTTTGATATCAAAAATATTTTCCTAGCTTTAAAAATTAATGCTTTTAAAATAATTATGATTTGTTATTATGTTAGAAAACACTTGCCCTATACATTTTCAGGAAATGGGAATGATCTGATGATGCTGAATTTCCAGAGAAGTAATCGATGTTTAAATTTATTCTGTACAAGGTTTATGAGTTCTCTTGTCTTTTAAGTACATTAACATCAATATTGGTGTATTAATCTATCAACCATGCTCACATGCTTCACCTCTTAAATTCTCTGGCTTCCATTGGCAGATCATGAATGAACAGGAAGACTATATGCTAACTTGCCACCTAAAAGTCTGTGTTTATCTTACACATGTCAGGGTCACAAGGCAATCACATAATTTAAAGACTGGGCAAAGTATGAATTTAATTACCCAGTTGAATGGCAAAAGAGAAATCAATATTTGCTTTGAGATTGCCCATACCCCTAAACTGATTTTCCAGCCAAGCTGAGTATAAAGGCATCTGACAGGGTCTTGGGAAATAAAGCTGTGACAAGCAGTCCACTAGGCTTGAAAGGCTAACCAATCTATTGCTGTACTTCAATGTGGAGATCCTATTCTCTTTGAGTATTTTGATATCAGAATCTTATCATTGGACAGAAAGGCATTATCATTATTATTATTATCATTAGACAAAAAGACAGTTGTTTGAGGTTGTCTGATTTTGCTTCTCTGTTGCTTCATGAGTGCCATGACCAAAAGCTTGGAGAGGAAAGGATTTATTTCAGATTATAGTTTATAGTCGGCCATTGAGGGAAATCAGGGTAGGATCTCAAGGCAGTAATCAGAATGCAGAAGCAGAGGCAATAGCTTGTTGCCTCTGCCTGCAGCTGCATACGAACGGGTCTTCTGGGAGAGGAGAAGGAGCCTAGGAGGAATTAAGGGAATCAGATGGTGAGAGGAATAAATAAAAAATGGGACAGAGCCATGGCTGCTACACGTCCAAAGTGTATTATTCAAATGAGAATCAAACAGGCAGGCAAAAACCCCTCCCCCAGTCCGCCAGCATCTCGTGGCCCAATCAGCATCCTCATCCTCAGTCTCTGGAAGAGGGCATAGCTGTTAGCAGAAACTTGGAGAGAGGCAGAGAAATGACTAAACAAATGAGACTTGTTCAAGTCAGGAAGCCTCATCCCAGGTGGGCCGACTGCTTGTGGCAAGCTAAGGTCTGAGACAGCTAGCCCTCTCTGCTGTAGGAGGTTACAATGGAGGAACACTGTTTACTAACTTACCCTACCTGATTTCTTCATCCACCTTTTTTATATACGCGGAATCCACCTGTTCAGGTGCAGCACTACCCACACCTGCCTGGACTCCCTAACATCATACCAGTAATCAAGAAAATGCCCTTAAAGTGTGCCTACAAGCTGATCTTATGAAACCCTCTTCTCAAAGATGATTCTCTTTTAGTAGATATATTTAGATTGGTGCCATGCTGGCAAAACCAAGCAGCACAAAGGTGCTGTGGAGATAGCGCATCAATTCTAGTCCTTGCTGCACCAGTGTGAAGACTGGAGTTCATATGCCCACCAAGCCACTAAGCTGTCAGTTAGGTGTGGTGCCCACTGGAACTTCAGATTTGTATCCCTAGAGCAATCTTGCTTGCAAAATTTACCATCCAATGACATCTAGGCTTGATCCTGAGACTGAATATAAACCTCTGGCCTACACAAGTACTCACATACATGAAAAAATGAGCACATGTATATCACGTGCATGGAAAATAATTTATTTTTATACATTCTTTAAATTATTTCATATTGTGCTGGTGTTGGGAGAGATGAGAGGTACTCTGGTCTTCCTAAGCAATCTTGAGCAATCTCTATGCAGATATTTATAGAATTGTGTGTGTGTGTGTGTGTGTGTGTGTGTGTGTATCTTTAGTGTCAATGAGTCACATGGAGAGAGAGTTCTCAGGACAGATGAAGAAAAGATCATAGTTGAGCTCTGGAGGTCAGAGTGGCTTCTTGCAGATAACCTGAGCACTTGAAGAAGTGGAAAACTTTAGACTGGGGAAAGGGTTCTGTGATGACATTCTAAGCTCATCCATCAAGAACCCACATAAAGCCAAGTTAAGTAGCATGAGTCTTAAAACCAAAACTCCTATGGCAAGATAAGTGGGACAATCTCCAGAATGCCCCAGTACAGCTAGCCTGGCATATATAGAAATGTTAGATTGAAGACTTGAGCCTGAGTTTATCCCCTGACTTCGACAAGTGTGTTACTGGTACACACACACACACACACACACACACACACACACACACATTCACACACACCAACTTTAATAGAAAAAATGCAAGCAAACAGGAAGTGACCTGCCAAGGAACACTTCCTTGTAGGCAGACAATGTAATTATATATTTCTTTGCTTACTAATTCCATTCCATCTCAGCTCTAACTAGTTCAGTATACTGCTATTAATGTTTTATTCTAGTTTTACAAGAAATCTCATGACTCCTATTTAAATCTATGCTTAAGATCAAGAAAACTTCCCTGTCCCCATGTAGCAGTCTCTTGTTTCCTTATACACCACTTATCTTATTCAGAACAAACTCTATTAGTTTATCTATTGATGTGTAATAATCATTGCAAATGTAGCAAGTCAAAATAGAACAGTTTTTCTAGGTCTGGAAAATGCATCTTAGTGATATCTTCTGCCTCAGGGTCTCAATAATAACTTTGGCAACAAAGTTATTAGTGTAACTGGGCATTGATGGTGGTCCATGACTGTAATCCCAGCACTTGCAAAGCAGAAGAACCAGAAATCAAGATCTTCTTCAGCTATGCAGTGAATTCAAGGCCAGCATAGAATCATGGGGGACAGGCCATGATAAGAATGATCAAAATAAGTTACTGGTCTATGGTGAATTTTAAGATGAGCATCATTTGGGGGTGTGGGATACTGGAAATCTCTTACACATATGCAGAGCTCAAGATTTTCTAACAACTGAACATGCAATATTGGATTAAGTTTTTAACCTTGCCTACCTCCTATCCCCATATATGATATAAAAGTGATCAGATTCAACACTTTGTAAAGCTAATGAGTTTCTAGAATTCTTTTATGCTGTGTGTGGTGGCATCTACCTTTACTTGTAACACCAGGAGGCTGAGGCATGTGGATCTCTATGAGTTCTATTCCAGCCCTGGTCTACAGAACATGAAAGACCTTTTTTCAAAAAAAAATTCTCTTCACACACACACACACACACACACACACACACACACACACACACACACACGCACATGCACATGCCTTCTGTGTCATCTCACAAGCTACTATGTGTAACTTTGCTTTAAGTTAATTTTCTACATTTCTCTATATACATGTGTGTTTGGGTGCTTGTAAGTGTTTATAAATTCTATGCTTGTGTATACCACAAAGCATGTGTGACTATCAAAGGACAACCTTGTGTGTCAACCCTCTGCACTCCTAGTCTGTGTTCACCATTGCATATGTCAATATAGATGGTCCAGGAGCCTCTCCTGCATCTGCATCCCATCTTGCCACAGAAAAGCTAAAATTACCTGTGATGAGGACCACATCTTTTAATTGGTTTCTTGAGTTTGACTTCAGGTCTTCATGTTTGTGTAGCAAGCAATAAGCCATGTGCCCAATCATTCTAGGGAGAATAATTTTGTTACATGCACCAAATACAATGATTTGAAAGTCTCATCTTGGAAAAAAATAAAGGTTAAAGCAAGTTCCTTTCCAACCAGGGAATTTTTAGATGGAAATTAAGATAATGCTTGTTCGATACAGAACAAAATATGCCATTTTAAAATATGGCTGTTCACACTGATGCTGTATTGATTTCTTTCAAAGGTTTAACAGTGCCTCTGGTACTCTCATGAAGCCTAATTGTTCAATCAGTAAGATGCAGACCTCTGCAGGCATAGTCTAAAACAGTGTGTTTGGGTCAGTCAGAGGAGCAACCTCACTATAAATGAAGAGTGATGGAAATGTGCATTGTTCAAACCTGCTGAGTGGAGACACCTGCATATAATGTTCTGACATTCCACAGTTGTATCTGCTTTCATTGGAGCCCCATGTCTGGTGATTGTGCCTAGGGCATAGTAACCATGAAGCCCTTCTATAAGCATGCCGCTTCTTGTGGCACTGCAAACACTGTCTTGTAAAGGTATTTTTCTGTTGTTTCCAACAGAAAACCATCTGAAAAGGAGGCATGCTTAGCTTTCCATAATTTTGACATGTGCAAAAGAATAAAAACAGCAGCACTCTAGAGGGTTTGAGAAAGGAATATGCCTGCTACTTTGTCTAACAGAAACATCAAACGTGCCATGGAGAGATGCCTAGAGAACATTATTCACCTCTTATTGACCTGCACTTGTCAAATTCATTTGCTTGCAGCTGCTGCTCCTGATATTTCTCCCCCTTAGCTTTTTCTCCTCACTTTTAACTTCTCTTTGCAATCCTCCTGTTCTTTTTTCACCACATTCTTTTCCTGCCTCCTCCTCTTGTTCTCCCCTTCTCCTCACTCCTTCCTCCTTTTTATCCTCCTCTTCTTCCTCTTCACCCAGATTTTCTCCTTTCTTATCTCCTCCTCTCTCTTCTTCTTCCTCCTCTATTCCTCCTCATACTCCTCTCCATCACCATCCTTTTCCTCCTCCCCCTTTCCTTGAAGGACTTGAATGTATACTCTTTGGAAATGGTCAGAGTTGAGCTGGATTTCTGAGGGACAGGATTATACAGACATAAACAAAATATCCCACTACAAGACCCATCAAGTATTAGGCACTGTCAGGCTAACTCAGTTCACATCTGTACAGAACTATAGCATACTGTTTGATTTTTTTCTGGAGAAGGAAGCAAATTCACTAGTATGGAAAAAATGCTGGCTGAGCAGGAAACCCTGCAGGCAAGCAAGGTTCATCTTTCTTTTGGGTGAGAAATACATGAAGGACCCTAATGACTAGTGAGAAGAGAGGGGCCTGGCCACTCCTCATGAGACTAGACTGTTAATCTATATGCTTTGACACTATTCCAATCTGGGTAACTGTTTTCTGTCTTTCTAAATCACCCTTCTTTACATTTGTGTTGAAACATCTCTTTCCATCCAAAATGAATTACACTGTCCTTCACTCAGAAGGCATCTTTGAAGGGTACAGCTGTAAATTTATTAGGTAAAGGGTAAGATAGTGTGTATCCCCAAGGCCACTATCAGCACCATTCTCCTTTATCTCTTGGTGGCTTTCTTTTAAGCTTTTTTATAACCATACAACAAAAGCTCTCAATTTTTTTTCCTTAGCTTTAAAGAATTCATTTTCTCCCATTGGTTATCATATATTTTTATTTTAATACTATAAGTCAACTTACAGCCCATATCATAAGAGGCATATTTTTAAGTATGTTCTGGGGTTAAAAAAATTTGGAAAGTTTCATCAAGAGGTCTGACATTTATTAAGGAAAAACAAACAATTACCTTTTTCCTACATTTCAAATATTTTTCAAATCTGCCCCAGAATCAGCTGACCTACATCCCTGAGAGATGTTTGGATTTTTAGCCTGCTTTCAAAGGCGAATTGGAGATTAAGCTTCTTTAACCTGAAACTTGGACTTGCAGGTCTTACCCTAGATTTGAACATAAAATTCCAGAGTTGTAAACTAAAACTGTAAGCAGTTAGCCATGTGCTGTCCTTGAATGTGAAATATCCCGTAGAGCCTCAAGTATTTACCTACTCTCCCCTGATCTGGTATATGGGAAACTTATGGACTTGCAGGAGACAGAGCCTTATGAAAATAAGTGGTTCATGGGGGGGTTGCATTACCCAACTTTCTTTCCACTTCACTTGTTGCTCCTACTCACGCAGGTGTGGTGTAATGAGTAGTTTTCATGCAGATGCTTTCTCAGCTATGATAAACAGTATCCCCTGAACAGCAAGGCAAAATCAGCCCTTACCCCACTTAAGTTGTTTTCAACAGCCATTCTTTCTAGGCAAAGAGACAAGTAATTAATTTGTCATGTTATAGAGTTAAATGAATTTCCTATTCTTTCCTCAAAGTGAGTCCAACTAGGTGACCAGGAGAGTTATTAAGAGAACACTTGAGTAAGGGAAAGGACAAAGGGTAATTTAGTGGGGTGTGGAATATATAAAAGACATCTAAAAAGGGCCCTCAGAATTCTCACACACCTGTTTTAACTTCTTTCATGTGACTCTTAGTTAAACTTTTTCTTCCTTTTATACTTCTTATTTAAGTGACCAGCCCCCTGCTTACTCATGGTCTATTGCAAATCTGTTGGACATTTTTGTTATGTTCTCAGCGATATTTCCACATAGAACTTAACAATGCAAAAATAACCTGAGCTTCCTTAAGTTGAAGCAAGGCTTCACAAAGAGATTTTTATTCTGCTAAATCTTTTCTCTAATATAATCTTAAAATAGCCCCCATAAAATTGCTGATAGACTTGTGGGAGTTTAACACGTGTATTGAAGGAGAAAATTAACCACGTATGGTGTACAAAGAACACACTGATTGAAAGGTGCTATATACATGAAAGATATTTTTTTTTCCTTTTCTGTTAACACTCAAAGATTTTTGCTGAAAAGTGACCATGCTATATGTCTATAGATAGAAGATACTGGAATTTTTAAATATGTGATTCAGGCTTGTGTGGGAGTAGAGACTGGATCTTGAATTTGATATGTTACAAGCTATTAAATTTACCAAGTGAGAATACTAACATTGTTTAAAAATCTAGTTTCATTTTGAGATTTATTTTTGGCGGGAGGGGGGCTGAGAGTTTTCTTCTATGGTCTTATAATAGAGTGATTCAGTTTAGTTGAAAAAGAATCTTATCTCTATCAGATGATTTTATTGTTTCCTCCTGAACCTTTCATTAGCTAAAATCCTAGTACCCTACAGAAGATGAACTGTCTGAGTCAACAGAAAATGTCACAAAAGCTCAATTAATTCAGTAGGACTTCCTGGTCAATGCAGCAGTAAGAATCAGTATGAAGAGCTCATGGATCAATCTAGAAAGTTCGAAAGAGTACTCAAGCCACTAAAATTTTAGTCCTCTGAATCACAGAGCATATATGTTTTCTATTAGTAATCCAAATGGAAAGGAATATAAATACTGAGTGTTTTAATGACATAGAAAATGTATTCTATTGTAGAAAACAAATTCGATAGAGCTGAAAACTGAACATGGAAGAGTAATGTATTTCACAGGGTCAAGCTTGTGATTCCATCTTAAAATAGCATAATCAAGTGGGGAGATTTTCTGCACAGTTCAGCGAATGCCTTGTCTGTGTTTTCAAATCACTATAACATCAGTTCTATACAAAGCTAAAGGCAAATATCACTTCGACTAAAAATTCCCCAGAGGAATTTTGTAGAACACCAAACCTCTAACATTCATAAAAAGAAACAAACAAAAAAATGAAAAGCAATACACTTAGCAGACAGTATCAAATATACCTGGAAGAAATCAATAACAATGGTATTTCTCACACTTTAAGTCACATTCCAGGTATTTTGTGTTTAAACCATTTTCTACTTGTACTAATTTGTATCCTGTTTTGTTTGCAAGCATTCATATTTGTATTCTGTGGCAAAATGTCTCATGGATGCCTAAAGAAACACATCCAGTGTGTAGCACCCTGCATCCCGAAGCCCCATGTTTAACTCAGTCCATCGTTCACACTCAGCCAGCAACTGGTACAATGCTAAGAGACAAGAGCTACATAATGAACATGATGTGACATGACATGATACATCAATCAGGAATTGTTTGGAAAAGGAAACCATTTGGAGCTCTAAAAGTTGTGCTTTTGGAAAGCAAAGCTATTTTTTTTTATTTGTTTTAGGAGAAAAGCCAAATAAAGAAGGAAGATGAGGTCCAAAAGTGAAAGGGGAAAAATTACAGTATCGACCCAAAAGTTGCCTGCTGAGTCATAAGGAAACTGAAATTGCTGTCAGGAGAGGGTGGTACCCAGCTGAGAACTGAGAACCTTGAGGAAATAGTCCAAGTGAGAGCAGTGCTTACAAATCTTCCCTACTGTTCAGCTCTTCCAGGCAACAAAGAAAAGGACAAAGAACAGAACTGATCCTCACTGATGTTCTGAAGCATGCAGTGGCCCTCAAAGTAATTCAGTTCTGTAAGCCAATATTGAGGGAGGCCAATAAGTGACCTTCAACACGGTTAGGGTATCATCACACTTTACAACAGGGCAACACCACTCATTCTTAGTACGGATTCTTTTATACAGTGCATAAGCATTGTCTCTCACAACACTATGACAAATCCATAGTGATGGTAATGATTTGAATGGGATTTTAGGGGTAAAATTTCATCATTTAAGGATAAAAGTTACTTGTATGAAATTTTCATAAACTGTTTTAAAATGCCTGACAAACTTTTTTCCTCAGGAATGAGTCTGCGTATTTTTACTTAATTAGTTCTTTCTAGCTTCAGATGACAGGATTTCACACAAATGGGGACCTGTGCTGTTTTCAGCTTTTGGATCTCAATTCCAACACTTAAAAAGCAAATAAATGCATTTTTCAAATTACAATTATGTTAATTCTTTGTGTATATATTTATATGTGTGTCAAGTATACCCTTGTGTGTGAGCATTTGTGGGGGGGAGGCATTCGTGTGTGTGTGTGTGTGTATGTGTGCGTGCATGTGTGTGTGTGTGTGTGTGTGTGTGTGTGCGTGTGTGTGAGAAAAAGAGAGAGAGAGAAAGAGAGAGGCCTATACTTGCAGTTAGAGGCCAGAGGAGGAGCTCTGTTGTCCTGTTCTGTCCCTCTCCCCCTTTATGAATGAACCTGAACCAAACGTATTGGCTATTATTTAGCTAGGTTTGGACAGCTATGGTGTTAAGATTTGTATTCAGTGCTCTTCCCATGCTTATGTAGCAAGCTCTCTTGACCACTGAGAAATCTACCCAGCTTCCTATGTGGCTGCTTCTCATACTTCTATGATAATATTGAAATATAAGTTGAAGGCAACCATGTGTTCCCCAAAAGTTCTCTCTTGGAAGTGAATACCTCTAATTTTTAAATGGTATAATCCCAAATATGATAGAAACCCTTATTATATTGTCTGAGATAGGTCCTGCTAGTTTCCTCATGCTAAATATGGCTATCTACTTATGGCTTGATTTTTTTTTATATATCTTGCAGATATTTAAAGCATCCAAATGTAGGCTGAATATTGATTTTTAACAATTGTACTTGTCCATGGCACATCATATGTCAAGAAAAGATTGTGATGTGTCTGATGCAGAATTAATATCCTTGGGTGTTAATTACAAGTGTTAAAGTGATAGCACGGCCATATATACCCCCAAAAACCAGTTATACATTAAACTAGTAATAAATACATAGGCATCATTACTTTCAATTTTATTGTATGCTTCTTCAGGTCTGAGAGAGATAATTATTTATATATAACTAAAACCCCATTGAACATTACCACTTGGACAGCCTGCAGCTGTTTTTAGAAAAGTTAAAAGGGAAACACAGAGAACAATGTAAAATCTACCTTGCTGAGACACAAAGCATATGAGATGTCAAATCTAATTTTAAGTAGTACATGGTTCATTTCCACATTAACTACAATGCCATATAACTTTGAAGATTTTGCTGAAATAATCTCTGAATTTAGACTTTTCTAGCATGGAAACACACACACACATACACACACACACACACACACACACACACACACACACACATTATCCCAAGTGACCAAGAAATCATTTCGAGAAGAGAATGTGGAATACACACACACACACACACACACATATATATATATATGCATATATATATATATATATATATATATATATTCACTATAAGAGGCTAGATTTTTCTCTTTCTAGAATTTAAAAAAAGTTGTCAGACATGGACATTTTTCACAAATAACAGGAGAATTTGGATTAAAATAGATCCGCAAAAAAGGCTGAGGTACCAAGTGCTGGCTGTATGTGAGTCACTAGCTATCATAGTTACTTTCTATTTGTTGAGATAAAACATCAGAAGAAAAGCAAATTGAAGAACAATTGACTTATTTAGGCTCATACTTTCAGTGAAGTCTACTCCATTATTGACTGCAGGATGCAGTAGCAGGAGTAAGAGACTACCTGGTCACATTGAACACACACACACACACACACACACACATGCTCACTAACACAGGACTCAGAGCAATCAAGAAGAGGTAGACAATGAAGCATTCAAGCTTGTTTCCTGTGATCCACTTCCTCCAGTAAGGCTTTGGCTGCTTCAAGTGCCACAGTCTTCCCAAATGTGTCATCAGCTGGGAACCAAGTGTTCAAATATGAACTTCTTCACATTCAAATTTCAACCACAGCCAAGTGCTTCCAACTCAGAAACTGGTGTTTTTGGAATGTGTTTTGGAACTCTGTCCCTACAAATGTAGATAATTAAACAGTAGAAAAATAATCTAATAACAGTATCAGCTCCGAGTTTAGAAGAAAATGTTATACAGATGGCATGCTGCCTCTAACACAGAGATTTTCCATAAACACAAGAATGCACCTTGCCAGCTGCGTGTCTTTATTTATTAAAGTTACATTTCTCCCTTTACTTCCAAATCTCTTTCAAAGTCTACAGATAAATATGAATTGGATGCTCATTTTCAACCCATAGATTGTTCAAACACAATTCAGTAGGTTTCAGTTTAACAGAGAAATGGTATTTAAACAGCATCCTTAGATATTATCATTGCTCTATTTTATGTAGAGATGTGTCTTTATATCTGCACATGTATAATATTTCCCACCCTCTCCTCAAAGTGCAATCTCCTTTTCCCTTCACTCAGGAAGGTCATGCTTCAACAGCTATTATAATTGGATCTAATCTAAAGCAATAACTTTTGGGGAAATGTTTCCAGACTGTAGAATTTCTCTTCATGTATTCCTCACCTGAGCTGTGGCAGCTGGCTTAACCAACCTTTCTATGACCCTTTCTGAATAAAAAACGAAGTTCAACAAATTTTAGGTGGTATCAACAAAAGAAAAATGATTGCCAGAGCCTCAAGATACTGTTTTGTGAGTGATGCTTTGAATTGATTTTTAACCTATGTCCTTTTCACCACTTCACCTTACAAAGACTTCACCAAAAGGCCCTCCTCTTCTCCAGGAGCAAAATGTCCTACTGACTTACCAGCCACAAACACAAAGGCACTGAAATGTGGCAAATGCTGCTGACATTTCAAGCAATTGTCTCATGTTTCATCATTTGATGTTCTTGCAACAGGAGGGTCATTGTTTCTAGCAATGCAAGGCTTTAAAGCTTGCCTTGTATTCTAGGGAGATGTCTCAGAAGGTAAAGTACTTGCTATGAAAGCTTCAGGAGCAAAGATTGCATCCTTAGAATCTACTTAAATGTCAAGCACACATGGCATCATAATGTTCAGGGATGGAGACAAGATCCTTGGAGAAGCTAAGTAGCTGGAAAAGCTAAACCTTTGATCTCTGGATTCAAGAGAGTGTCTCTGCCACACTATACAAGGCAGAGAGCGATGAAGGAACTCATTCATCATCTCCCTATTGTCAGTGAAGTGGTAAGAAAACTTGTGATAGACTAGAAATAACATCCATGCATAAACACACACACACACACACACACACACACAGCTTTTTGGTTTTCTATGTTTCTATTATTTTTGTTTTCTGTAGCTTAGGATAGCAATAAACACACTATGCAGCTGAAGATGGCCTTGAACTTTCTAACTTCCCGCTTCTACCTCTCCAGGGCCAAGATTATTAGCATGTTCTGCCACAAGTGTATATGGGGCTGGGAATCAAACTGATAACTTTGTGCATGCTAGAATGTTAGTCTTGTGAATGGAATACATTCCTCAGTCAAAGTTTGATTAGCATATTCCTAAACGTGTGACTCAATCTAATATATTTGGGAGCAGCCTAGAATTTCCTCTATTTTAATAATATTTCTCAGGGGGAGAAAGTGAAGGAATGCTCTAGCAGCCTAGTAGATTCCAATGCTCATGTGAGGAAGGAGGAATAGCAGATACGAGCTCAAATTTCCCTTAAGGATGGAGGTTGTGTACAGTGAGTCGAATGAATTCCAGAAGACCTGAGGAATCAGAGTGCCATACATGTTCCCATCCAAGCTAAAACTGCAAGCAACCAGACCACTTTCAGGAACCTCCATGCCTCTCAGGATTAAGTAGCATTCTATCAGAGAGAGTCAAAATAATAATAATAATAATAATAAAAAAGATCAGTTGCTAAAGAGCAGAAAGATCTTTGCTGATGTAAAAAAAAAAAAAAAAAGATGCACTCATAGTTTCAGTCTCCAGGTATTTAATAGCCACCTGCATTCTGTGAATGGAATAATAGAAATGTACTAGAAAGAAAATTAAGGCACTGAAATGTTATGTGGACAGAATGGAAAAAAATCCCATCCTCCAGAGAGTACATGTGTCTGAACTTAGACATACGGGAACCCACCTCTAGATGGACAAAATAGTGTACAAAAATATATACCATTTTGATTTTTAATAGATTTCTCTATTTGGAATATAAAAGATTTAAAACAAGGAGTATTGTGAGAAAGTGGTTCGAATGTTTCCTCAACTAATGGTTTTGACTTGTTTTCCTGTTACTTTTATGTTGTAGGTTGTCCTGGTGCTGTTCGTATTTTTCATTGGTTATTTTATTTATTTACATTTCAAATGTTATTCCCCCTTTCCAGTTTCCCTTCTGCAAATCCCCTATCCCATCCCCAACCCTCACCCCCACTTCCATAAGGGTTCTCCTCCACCCACCCACTCCTGCCTCACCGCTGTAACATCCCCTTACTCAGGGGCATCAAGTCTCTACAAGGCCAAGGGTCTCTCCCCCATTGATGCCAGATAAGGCCATCTGCTGCTACAGATGCAGCTGGAGCCATGGGTCCTTCCATGTGTACTCTTTGGTTGATGGTTTATTCCCTGGGAGCTCTGGGGAAGGGGTCTGTTTGGTTGATATTGCTGTTCTTCCTATGAGGTTGCAAACCTTTTCAGCTCTTTCAGTCCTAATCCTAATTCCTCCATTGGGGTCCCTATGCTCAGTCTGATGGTTGGTTGCTAGCAGTCATATCTGTATTGGTAAGGCTCTGGAAGAGCCTTTCAGGAGACAGCTTATTCAGGCTCCTCTCAGCAAGCACTTCTTGGTATCAGGAATAGTGTCTGGGGTTGTTGTCTGCAGATGGGATGTATCCCTATGTGGGGCAGTCTCTGGATGGCCTTTCCTTCAGTCTCTGCTCCACTCTTTGTCCCTGCATTTCCTTTAGACAGGAGAAATTCTGAGCTGTTTGTATTTTAATGTGAGTTCTGCTTCCTTAAGAGGAGCTGACTCCCCACCTCCTAGAGGAGTAGAGCAGTACTCAGGCAGTCTCACTGAACCTTCACCCTATTCTGACTAGAGCCTATACTGGCTGGAGCCAGTGATGAGGCTATGGAAGCAAAATGTTCCCATAGGATGTCTCAGGGAGATGGAGGAAGAGGAAAGGAAAGGAAGATAGAGCAGAAGTACATGGCCTGGAGAAACTGCAAAGTAGCAAGGGATCTCATAGCTGGGGAATAAACTAGTATAGCAATAGATCTGCCCAATCTAGGCATATAGCTTATAAATAAAATAACAGGTTGTGTGTGTGTGTGTGTGTTTTTATATGGGCTCCTTGGGGTAAGAAATTACTACAACATTTGATGCACCAACTAACCTGAGATAAAAGCTCACCTCTACGCCAACACCCTGAATAAACTTCTCTGCAGGGTGAGGTATCATGACCAGCTTTTCTCTTACAGCTACTTTCTTCCCTCTTCTTCTCATAGGTCATAGATGACTATTCTTGGTGCACTTTCGAGCACCCTCACTCTCTCCCTCCCTCCCTCCCCAACCCTCTGTGTGTGTGTGTGTGTGTGTTTGTACTGGTATATCTGTTTATGTACCTCTCTATTTTTGTCTGTCTCTGTCTCTCTCTCTCTGTCTCTTTTGTCTCTCACTCACACAAAATATTCTTTAAATGAGTGGTAAACATGAAATGAGGGCTGAAACATAATATCTGTAGCTAGACAAAGAGTGGAGCAGAGACTGATACATTCTAAGCTACTATTAGCTATGCCATGATCTGGTCTTTGCTTTTAACCATATGTCATACAAGTGGAAACATACTTTATAAATACCAGGACACATTTACACTCTCTGTCCTCAGATTCATAACTTTGACAAATTTGGTTTCTCACTAATGTTCAACTGGACCCCCAAATATCCTCTAGGAGCTCACCTAATGGCTCACATCTGTGTAAGGTTTTCTGATTCCTGAAGTCAGAGCAGTACCATAGTACTAGGTTTATGGTGACTGAACTATGCTTCAGACTCCCACCTCTTTGGCTTGGAAAATATTCTCTGAAGTTAACAAACACGCCTTAGTTTTTCTGTCTGTCTTCTTACATCATCATCATGCTGGTTATATTTCCACACTGCCCTGGGTTGACTGGGAAAGATCCAGAGGAAGATAAGTGCCATCCCATAAAGGAAAAGACTGTACTGTCTTCGGCAGCATTCTGGTATTGTAGGGACTATGATTTGGTTAGAGAGTTGGAAGTTTACTTTACCATATATTTTTGAACAACTTATGAAAGAAGCCATATATTCATTCATATCAATGATAATTATGCTCCTTGAGCTCTGAAATGTCTAATTCCATTGATACCAGAATATTCTACAAGATGACATGAAAAAGAAAGTTTGGTTTTTTGTTGTCCTGGGGAAGAAAGGGGTGGCCTAAAACTGTGTTCCAGCTTTTCTAGTTGACATGACTTGAATCTAGTAAACACTTTTCTGAATTAGGGAAATTTAGTCAGCCATTGGATTTACAATTGTTTTCAATAACACAGAGTTGAGAATTACATGCATTTTCCCATATTTTATTAACTATACATTTTGTACTCAGTCACAGCCTGCAATATTTGGAAATATTAAATATTAGACATCATAATGGGAATTGAGAAAAGGGATTACTTCCAAGTGAATTAACAAATTAACTTTTCAAATAACCAGCTCTTAGTTTTTACAATGTAATTTTACCACTTTTATGTCCCATTTTTCCTTTAAAAGTATTAAAATAATAAAAATCCACCTTTTCTCCCTTCTATGTCAGGAACTGAACAAAAACCCTTTGGTGTTATGCAAGTCTACTGAGCCATAGGTAACACACTCAGGCCTGAATACTATGCTTCAGGATTACAGTCTGTCAATTGTCAGTGTTCAATGTGTTTGTCGAAAATATCTTTCTGACAAGCAATCTGTAAACAACCTAGAAGACAGCAGAATCATGCTTCCTATTTCCTGATTGAAAACTGAAGAAGAAAAAGAAAAAAAGAGGAGGAAGAGAAGATGAGAAGAAGAGATGAAGAAGGAGAAGAGAAATGAGAGGAGGGGAAGGAAGGTAGGAAGGAAGAGGAAGAGAGGAAAAAAAGGAAGAGAAGAGGAGGAAGGAGAGGAGGAAGAGTACATTGCTTGCTGAATAACTTCTATTCAATCTAATTGCTCTGACCCCAGTGTCTTTGCGGTAACCCTGAGTCATTTATACTAAGTTAATGTACTTAGATCCCCCAGCTTTATGAGGTCAAATAAAAGAAAAAATATAGGATTTATATGGAAAGGATTACTATGTCATAAATACCAGGGTTGGGCTTTCTATGATTCAGGCATCTCCTGAGTTCCATTGACTTTGAGAAAGGTGTCCTGTTTTCTTCAGTCTCCCAAATGAAAATCAACTTCATGTAAAATACTCTGGCTCTTCCAGAGTGTGACCAATACAGGTGTGGATGCTTCCAGCCAACCAACTTTGAGTGCAGGGATCTCAATGGAGAAGTTAGGGAAAGGACTGAAGGAACTGTTCTTCTATGCATCCCATAGAAGAACAACAATATCAATCAACCAGATTCCCCTTCCCCAAAGTTCCCAGGGACTAATCAATCAACCAAAGAGTATACATGAAGGGACTCATGGCTCGAGCTGCTTATGTAGCAAAGGATGGCCTTATCTGGCATCAATGGAAGGGGAGGCCCTTCCTTAGTCCTGTGGGGGCTTGATGCTCCAGCATAGGGGAATGATAGGGTTCTGAGACTGGAGTGGGTGAGCAGGTGAACACCCTTATAGAGGCACAGGGAGTGGTGAGGGGATAGGGGATTTGAGGAGAGGAAGCTGAGAAGGGGGAATACATTTGAAATGTAAATAAATAAAATAGCCAATAAAAAATTACTGGGGGGAAAAAAAGACCAGTCAGACTCTTAGGCTCAAGTAGCCCTCAGTTTAAAAAGCTGACATAAAAAAAATATCCATTATCCACTTTAGTTTTTTTCTATAACTGAATCACCATGAATGTCCTTTGCATCACCTTGAATGTCCTTTGACTAGTTATGTGAAATTTTTGATGATAGAAATTCAGACCATGCTAATAGTCCCATGAATCGTTTGAAATATACTTAAGAGAACTTACTTAGAGAATAACCAGGGAAATAGGAAAATTAAAAACCCAAAGGTTCAGTGATTCCAGGAGCAGTTATAATCTCATTTTATAGAACAAATATGTAAGCCTGACCACTGTTATGCCAAGGCATGTTTCTAGTCTTAAAAATCAAAATTCTAAACAAGACATTAAAATAAATGTGTCTAACGTTCTTAAAATTCACAAACATGTTTTATATTAAAAGACTAAAGGGAACTTGTGCACAAGTTGAAACATGCCACTGTGATGTTTTTGTTGCTCTTGTTTTAATTGAACCAGAAAAAAATTTATCTTTATTTCTGAAAACGTGTAGCAGAGGAAGAGGGAAAAAAAGTCACCCAGCAAAATGCTGCACTAGTTTAAGCAATGGAAATGTTTCTTGTAGTGTATAGTCTTCATTTCAATTATACATACATGTGTACATATGTTAATATAGCCATATACTTCATACTAAAGTCAATTACATACAAAGAATAAGAAAGATTTTCAAGTTGTTAGATAAACTTTTAGAAGCAAAACCATCTTTCATTGATACATAACTAATATTTTAAGAATCAGGTTACAAGAAATATCTGCAGAATAAACTTTGTAGGTAATTCTTTTATCACTGAGAAGTATTCAGCTCTGTGACTAAGAGCCCTAGCAGCAGAATTCTGGAATACAATCAAAATGTAGCCAATGTGTAGTGATTGTGGACTACTGTTCCTTAGTAACAGACTTGTCTATTGTAATATTGACATTTACAAAGGAGGTCTTTCTTAACATCACCTTGATCAAACCAAATATGTTATTTGAAACAATTTTAATTCAAAATATACATTTTACTGAATTTCTATCTCTTTTACTGAATTTTCTATTTCTTTCTTTGCTGGGGTGATTAGGGGTTATGTTGTCCATTTATATAAAATAATATATTTATTGCTTTTAAACTATCCTCTATACTAAAGCCCTAAAGGATTAGTTGTATCATTGATTCTCACCTTCGAAGAAATGGAGTTTAGTTTCCTCTGATGTTCAGGTCACTGAAACTCTGGCCATCTGGAAGCTTTGCTATAAACTCACTATGCTTCTCAACAATGCAATGCAGTTCAGAAAATGCCTACTGGACGGTCATGTCTCTACCTCCTAATTAATATCCTCTAGACTCTATATTTTAAAAATAAACATGGTTTTGGCAATGCTAATGCTATTATTTGCTAGATTTTATGTTAGGCTTTATCAAAAAAATCACCTGGCTTTTTAACATACTTTTAGTAGACTCATTAAGCTGAGGGTGGAAAACAGGGGAGCAAGATCCTGTAAGAAAGGTGTACTCTGTTCTCTACTGTTAATCTCTTCCCAGAACATATTTTAAAATATAGTTGTTCTGGTTTTAAATAAGACTTGATAAAGTATTTAACATAACTCTATTATTTATCAAATGAGATAAATTTATATTGTATGTTCTTCTTTAAAATAAAATGGAAATTTATAAAGGTTTCATTGTTTTTCCTCTGTCGTATAGGGAAAGCATGCTGCCTCCCTACTAGATGAATGTTTTCAGGGAGAAGAAGAAAGTGACCTCATGAGCTGGTTTGGTGATAAAGATTGTCTTAGACAAGGAGGTACAGCATTCTTCTTGCCAGTCGTTGTCCTAGATGAGAGTTGGTCATTTGCTCCAACTTATTTTGCTTTTTTTTTTTTCATCAATACTGTCCCCTGCTTCCACAATGGCCAAATACATTCCTAACTCCCTTTTCCTCCTACCTTCTTCTCAGTTGGCTTCCCTGATCACTGAGCATTGCTACAAAGGATTTTAACCCAAGCCTTGTCCCTGGAAGCACTTCTTCCACTCTGCTATCTCCATGGCTAAACGGCTCCTATCTTTCAGAGATCACCAACTGTCAGGGTCCCAGGATCTATATAGACTGTGAAGTGTCTCTTGTGTGCATCATCTATACAAAAGCAGTGGCACTCTGTTTCTATTTTCTACACTGATATATCTCAAATGTTTTAGATAGCTCCAGGCTTATCATTGGTTCTCAATGAGCACTTCATAAATGAATGAATGAAGAACACTGTAAGGCAGGTAATCTTTAGTGAAATAAATACGATATAGAATACCTTAAGGCACACAGTCTTCAATAAGGGTAGTCACTTAATTTTCTGAACAGGCAGTTGTGTACATTGAAAAGTCAGTGATTGATAATATTAACTGAGTACTGCATATTTACTTCACTATAACTTCAAATTCCAATAAGAAATGATTGTTCAAATTTTTTTCTTTTGGAATTCTCATCTGTGAATACAATGAACTTTGATCTGACTCATTGTTCATTCTTCAGTCTAACCCTTCCCCCCACAAACCATCAACCACATTTTCTACTTATCTAGTGTGTGTGTGTGTGTGTATGTGTGTATTCGAGTGCAAGCACACATGCATTTAACCCACTGAACCTACTCATTATTGCTAATCTAATACAGGACTGACCCCTGAATCATGAGAAACCTCTCAGAGACTACATCCATGAACAACACTGGCATTTAGAGTGTGATTTGACTGCACTTGCATTTGCCTGCATTTGCGGATCACTTGCTGCTTTTGTGCAGTCATCTTCATCACTGTGGAATGTGGTTATTGCCCCGTATCATCATATGGAAGCACAGCTCTTACTTCAGTGGATATCACACCTTCATTTAAAGGCAGTTATGCTGCTTTACAGGAAGTTGAAAAAGACTTTCCCTGGAGCCTCCTAAAAAGGCTAGCCTCTCACTAGCCCACATTAATTGATTCACTAGATGACAATGGCAAGTAATGATAGGAAATTCTCTCCCACCTGGAACTCAGAGCATATGCAGTCTATGTAGCCTGTCTCCTGAAAATGGAAGTGCATGTACATGTAAGATAAAACATGGCTTTCAGGGAGAAAGAGGTGTGTGGATACTAGGCATTCAGAAAGCCTGTTGATAAAATTAAGAACTTGAACAAATATATCCTTAAGTAAAGCCTTCTCAAGATAGAAAATGAACATGGACACTTTGAGTGAAGAAGATACATATGAAATTAAAACAAAATAGCAACAGCTAGAAGGAAGAACTTACTAGGTTTTTTGTTTGTTTCTTTGTTTTGATTTTGTTTATTTTTTTCACATTGAGAAATCAAAACTAATAGATGATAAATGTCATGCCACATGTAGGATTGTGAGTATATTCTGGAGAAACCCAATGCAATACATTTTCTGTTTCTTTACGCTCTTAAAAATACATTCCTTTGATATCTATCTTAACATTTTTTGAAATACATGCTTTGTATACGCTATGATACTCTATTTAAATATGTTTTCGAGGGTGAGAGAGATGGCTCAGGAGTTAGGAGCCTACACTGTTTTTCTAGAGGACTCAGGTTGAATTCTCAACATCCACACTGGAGGTCATAATTGTCTGTAACTCCAACTAAGGTCATGCAATACCCTCTCCCCTTCACAGGCACTGCTCACATGCAGTGTGCATAGTTAGATGCAGACTAACACTCATACCCAGAAAACCTCTCACACTTACGTTCAAAAACTTTAGTCTTCAGTGTTAAAGTGGTTTGCTCATTATCTTTTCTATGTACAGGTTTGCAACTTAATCTTCTGTGAATGATGCCACAAGGAGATCATTTTAGGGCATATAACTTGCATAGGGTCCCCCAGGTAAAGCAACTCCAATCTAGGAGGGTTTGCAGTTTAAGGCATTTAGACAGAAATGACTAGAGTTTGTCCTTTAAAAAAAAGCAAGAAAGCAATTGTTTTCTATTTAGAAGTTGACAAGAGGGTTCAACAATTTGGATATAAAAACAAAGGTAGACTTGTATTAAAAACAAAAATAGAAAGAATAGGAAACAAAACAATCTATGGGTACCTTGAGCTTATCTCAATTCAATTCAGCCTGTTGATTATATTTCTTGAAATCTCTTAAATCAAGTCCGACCCTGTCTTTCTCTAACAAAAGTATATAATTAACTATAGTATTTGCTGCAACTCAGATAGAAAATTCTCTCTCTCTCTCTCTCTCTCTCTCTCTCTCTCTCTCTCTCTTTCTCTCGCTCTCACACACACACAGAGAGAGAGAGAGAGAGAGACAGAGACAGAGAGAGACAGAGAGAGAGAGAGACAGAGAGACAGAGAAGAGATATTATGATGGAAAAATTAAATTGTAAGTGTATTATTACTGTACAGAGCATTGTCTCCCTACCAGTGGATCTTATCAATGCCTGCCATATCATCAAATACTAATCTCTGAGTTTTTAATGGTCATATCCCCTTTATGAGCTCTCTCACATCTCAGCTTTTGTCCTATTCTTTCACACAGAACATTCTTTTTTCACAGAGTAGAAAGTATGTGTTCCTGATGCACATGCCTGTATACACAGCATGGTTTTATTAAGTTCTAGGCTTATATTTAAAATATAGACTTACCTACTAATCCCCATAAAAAAGTTTCCTCACCAGCATTTTAATGACATTAAAGTAAGTTTAAGATTGAATTTGATAGCAGAGTATTTATTTTTTATATTAGATATTTTCTTAATTTACATGTATTATGATATCTTCTTTCCAGGTTTCCACTCTGAAAAAAATAAAATAAAAATAAAAGTAAAAAATAAACCTGTTTCCTCCCCACTTCCGTGCTCACCAACCCACCCTCTCCCACTTCCTGGTCCTGACATTCCCCTACACTGGGGCATAGAATCTTCACAGGACCAAGGGCCTCTCCTCCCATTGATTAGGCCATCCTCAGATAGCAAAGTATTTTATCTACTGATTTTGGTGTTTATATACTCTGTCTTACTCTCTGAGTTCGAAAGATTTTCACAGATCTTTCTATCTGTCTTTGTGTCTTTCTCAGTGTCTCTCTCTGTGTCTCTGTCTTTCTATCTGTCTCTGTCTCTATGTCTGTCTGTATCTCTCTCTCTTTCTTTCTCTCTCTCTCTCTCTCTCTCACACACACACACACACAGAGAGAGAGAGAGAGAGAGAGAGACAGAGACAGAGACAGAGACAGAGAAGAGATATTATGATGGAAAAATTAAATTGTAAGGGTATTAACAGAAAATAAATGACTACTATAAAGTATTGTTAACCAGAGGGGGTTAACTTTTTTAAAAGCTCATGGGCTAATATTAACTTAATAATTGAAAACTGCAGAGACGTGTAAATTGCATCCTGGAGATATATATCAGTTTGGACCCCTTCAAAGATGTGTTGGTAAGACAGTCCCAGCAGAGTAAGGTCAGGACAGTAGTCCTGAGAACCTGTGTCACTAAAACTTCCTGTGAGGTCTGAAGAGATGACTCAACAGTTAAAAAGGCTCTGCTTTCCCAGAGAATAGTAATTCAGTTCCAGATACTCATGTAAGGTGGCTCACAGCTCCCAGGGATCCGAAGTCCTCTTCTGGACTCCTACTTGTGTTCTTGTACTCACAAATGCACATTCCCCTCAGATCCACACATATATAATCCTTAAAAAGTGTGCTGACACTAACAGGTAATCAAGCACTAGAAAGACAGAGGCATTTAGAGCCCCATGGCTTGCTGCCCAGCCAGCCTATCCAAATCCACCAGGTCCAGGCACAGCAAGAGAACCCGTGTCTTTGTTAGGGTTGTTATTAATTGTGATAAAGCACCACGACCAAAACAACTTGGGGAGGAAGGCTTTATTTCACTCATAGTTGCTTATAAGAGTTTATTTTAAAACACAATGAGAGAAAGAATGAATTCAAGCAGGGCAGGAACCTGGAAGCAAGAGCTGATAAAAAGACACTGGAGGAATGTTTCTTACTGGCTTGGTCCTCATAGCTTGCTCAGCCATCATTCTTATAGAAATTAGGACCAGCATCATAGGATGGAACCATGCACAATGTGCCGGGCACTCCCTTATCAATCAGTAATAAGAAAATGCCTTACAGCTGGATCTCATGGAAGCTTTTCTCTCAATCCAAGTCCCCTCCTACCGGATAAACTCAGCTTGTATAAAGTTGCATGAGAACCAGCCAACACACCTTGTCTCAGAAAGCACGGAAAGAACGATGATGACACCCAAAGAAAGGCACCTGGATTGACCTTGGGCAACAAGACCCCCACCCCACATATATACATAGTAACTTAGTAAGTTACTATGAGGTTCAGTCCCCACCTGAATACACAACCATGAAGTTCTCAAAGTCAGAGAAAAACCGGAGAATTCTTAGGGAAAGAAGGAAGGAGGACAATGTTACATGCCAGGGATGTCTTCCCAGCTGAATGAACTGCAGTGGGAACCACAGGTGCCCTGGCTGCGTGACTCCTTCTAATATGGTGGGTGGTAATGAGAGGTGCGCTCACTATGAAAGATGTCTGAAGTTCTGTTTGGAATTAGAAATTTGGAGTAGGGTTCTAGAGGCCACTGTCTCTTGATGCAAATTTGAATAAAGTTGCAGTGGTAATATTTCATAACCTAGATGAATTCCCCCCAGAACTTTGGATAGCAATTCTGAATTATCAGCTGTACTTAAAATGGGTTGGACAACATAAAGCTCCCTGGATCCTTAACTGCACAAACCTCTGTACATGAGCTATATTTCATGCCCAGAACTATGAAATCTTCTTGAGATGTAAGCAGAGATAGTTCACCTGTGATAAGTAAATCACACTTTTAGCAGAGTTCAGACTCCTCCACCTCAGGAAAATAATATCTCTTCAGACCTAGGCATTTAGGGACATTAAATGAGTTCCAAAGTTAATTAATTAATTGATGAAAAATCTAAGCATAGTAGTTTCCTTAGATGAGAATAATTTTGGCCTTGGAATGAACAAAGGATCACCTTTGTAACTCTGTCACATTACTAAGAAAACAGGGCCTTGATGAGGTCATGCTTGTACCTGAAGCCATAGATGGTCTGGTGGAAGGCTTCAAGGGGATCGTGTTCCATGCTCTCTAAGCAAGGCTTTCTGAGTCTACATGAGTAAGGGGCAGCCGTAGTAAGGTCAAGTCTGTGTTTTCACATTCTACCTCTTTTAGGTAACTCAAAGCAAACTCATTTTTTTTTTATCATGAGGAAATACTGAGACAAAGATCCAAATTGTGTTTGCTGTGAAGCCCCTGATATTTCAGTACATTAGCTACAGATTCAATAAAGGCAAAGTGGTTGTTAAGCTTTTCAGCTCCAATTGCATCCTTTTTGCTTTATTGAATTTGGGAGAAAAAAAAAATAAAGCTGAGGCACCTACCCCAAATCATAGAAATGAAGAATCTCATAAAAGAGACCATGAGCCTGGAGTTCTGTTACCATTTCAGATTTGCTGGGCTTCCCACTCTGTATATCATCTGAAATTTATAGTCACACCTGCACATCCAAGCATGAGGCCGAACGCTTAGATAAATAGAATGGCTCAGTGTCCCTTCAATGTACAGGGCTAGCAAAGCTGGGCTCTCAGCCCAAATGGGAATTCAGATACACCCATACTGGATACATTTATTTGTTCAGAATCAACTGGAGCTTGGGGGATTACCTATATTTAGAAACAGAATCAATTATTTTTGGATGGACTGCAAAAAAATCTGCAGTAAGACAAGAGGAATATCAATGGATAGGCCAAAAACATTGGTTGTGTGTAATTATTCCATGTCAAACTATCCCTAGCTTTTTCTACGTTCCCTATAATTATTGGAGATTAACAAACTTTAATATTTATTATGAAAATACTTAAAATGCTGGACCACATGCTAGAAAGAATGTGTTTGAACACAAATATATTTCCAATGTCATGAATACACAGACCTTTCAAATGAGCATAGACAGAGGCAGGAGACAGGCAGCTGTGCGTGGATTTAAACACTTTTCTAGTATTCTTTTTGTAGCTGTGATAAGTGCTTTGATCAAAAGAAACTTGAGGATAACATAAGTTACATCGTCTTACTCATGCAGGCCCCATTCAGTCACTAAGGGGAAGTCAGAGTCAGAACCCAAAGACAGGTCTGTTTGCTGCTCTGTGCAGCATGGCCTAGGACTAGGGAATCCATACCCAGCCAAGGAAGAACAACAACATTTACTCAACTGAGACTCTTTTTATGCTTCACTAGTCTATGTCAAATTCACAGTTAATACCAACTAGGACATCCCTTAACCTAACATGGACAAATATGCAAAGAAACTGTAAACAGTACTTGTTTATAACTCCAGTTATCAAATAGAAAAGGAGTGGACCATAATTATTCACTTGTTTACACAACATCTATGAATTTTTTGACATTTTTATTGTGTACTTCATTAACATTTTTTATTTAATATATTCTTTGAAGATTCCATGCATGTGTACCATGTGCCTTGAGCATAATCATTCCTCTTCTCCCCTTTCCCAGAAACTTCTTAACTTCGTATCCTCCAATCTATGGATTATTAAGGGAACAAAAAATTGGAACATTCTTTCCATGGTGAAACTCCCAGTCATCCCACACAATCATGGTGTTACCTTCATCATAAAGCAAACACCTTCTTCATTGCATTCTAGTATATCTATGCATGGAGAGAATGCTGAAATTAAGCTTGGGAAATTGGGAAATAAGTGAATAGCTGAAAAAGAGAAAAAAGGAAAAACATCAATGTGTCTTTCACATGAATGATTTGAGTATGGGGATGCTTCATTGAATATGAAGACTTGTAGGGCAAAAAAAGTAATGGAAATTGATATTAAATTGATAAAGGTCTCAACTGATGCAGGTTTAAAATTCAAAGATAAGCAATCACCCTTCAATATTTAATACTTGTCACTTAGTGACAAGAAATACATTCTCTAAGTTCTATAGTCATGCCCAACTTATTTACTCTCTTCCCCTACACACCCACTGATCACTTCATTCCATGTTATAACAAGCACCAGAAAGGGTCTAGAGAGATGGCCCAGTGCTTAAAAGAAATTGACTCTGAGGTGGAATTTCCTTCCTTGGTCTGATCCATTCTCTCTTCTCAGTCCATCATCCCCAAATCTCCAAGAACATAGTAATTATCATCTCTTATTTAAATCTACTAGCATCTTCACAAGAAAAACTCATTTTATAGCACACAGTCTGTGAGTCAGGAGAAGAATACTAGAACAAGTCACACATAAAATTAGACAGGAAGAGAAGATGAGAAACAGGACCATCACTGGCCCATGCAGGCCTAAGTCAATGCAAATAAGGTTCCTTTTGGACTTCAAAAAATGTCCATGTACCTACAGAAATATTTTGTTGAATAATATGTTACAAAAGAAGTATGCTGGGCCCAGTGCAAGCTGTATGTATTGAGGAAAAGAGGTAAAAGATCAAAAACATTACTTCAGAAAACTTACAACCTTTACCTAGCACAGAGTTCCCAAAGAGAAGCATGCTTTATACATTCAAAGGACTTTACTTGAACTTGATGGTTTTCAGTTGCCTTTTGGTATCTACTCCATCAAGATGACAGCGGCTTAATAAATAATTCCCTGTTGGTCTTTCAAACATGATTCAAATATCTTCACAAAAATCTTTGGTTCTTTCAGTCAGAAAAACTTGTTTTTAATTCTTTTCAACTGTAATCACTATTTATTTGCATTAATCATGGGACCATTTTCCATTCTAATATCATTTATGAGTAAGTCTGAACATTTCAGCTTTTTGCTACTAGACGTGAAAATACATTCAGGAAGATTACTAGATGGATTCATCTTTGAAATATCAGAATATAAAAGGTAATCTCAGTATATAGATGTAGACAGGAACAGGAATATGCACAACATTTGTATGTGATATGACCAAAACAGGAAAAGCAATTTTATATCACAACTACCAAGGCACATTTACAATTCAAGGAGTTTTTTTTCTTAAAATGAAATGCTATTATGATATTTGACAGCTATTCTTGTAAGTGTATGGTGTATAGATAGATGGATGGATAGGAGGATGGATGGATGGATGGATGGATGGATAAATGGATGGATGGATGGATGGATGGATGGATGGATAATGGATTAAACAGATATTCCAATGGGAAATGATAAAACAATGGATGGTACATGTCAACAAAAGTGGAATAATTCATAAAGACACATAGAATATAAAACATCAACCTGATATGTGAAGTTGGGTCTATATTATCTTTCCTGCAATTAAATAGAACACATTGTGTTATGCTAGACCAAAGCCATCTAGATAAGTTTCCTACATATGCCAAGTAACAGATTGAAATGTTATTTCTTTTGATATGTTATATTTTTATTTTAAAATTTTATTAATTCATTCATTTATATGTGAGCAGATGAATGTGTTTTCAGTGGACAAGTAAAAAGAGTATGTTCTTGACTTCAGCTTCATTGAATTGGATTCTCTTTGTTGGTTGGGTCATTGTGCATTCTCCAGGCAAGATAGTAAGTCAACTTTCTTGTTACTTTTTCTGGTCAGCTTAGAAGCTAGAGTCATGTGGGAAGAGAAACTCAACTGAGAAATCACTTCCATCAGGTTGGTGTGTATGAACATCTGAAAGACATTTTCTTAGTGATGAATATGACTGGTGTCCCTCTCGCTTTAATAAGAGATCAAACTGTGTAAATTCTTAACGTATTTGCAGGCTAAGAGGGAAATTAGTGGACCCTTGACAAATTGCAGACCTCATCCTCCTATTTCCTTTGTTCTCTATTTTTTTGCTTTTCTCCTCTTAGTTGATTATTTTTGTAGTATTTGCTTGGCCTCAACAACCTGGCCTTACTTCTTCTTACTGAAATTTACCTATGTGTATCAAAAAAAAAATATCCACCACTAGCTTATCTTTTAGAGACTCCAATGTGGAAACCTTACCATTTATTTTAAAGCATAGCTTAGGAATAGTGTGTGTGTGTGTGTGTGTGTGTGTGTGTGTGTGTGTGTGTGCATGTGTGCATGCATGTGCCCATGTGGGTATCCACAGAAGCCAGAACACAGAAGTCAGAAGAGAACATCAGATCTTCTGGATTTAGAGTTAAAGTCCATTGAGGGTCACACAATGAGGTGCTGGGAAATTGAAACCCAATCCTCTGCAAGAAGAGCAAGCACTCTTAATCATTGAGTCTTGTGTCTAGTTTCTGTAAAGAAATATGTTATAAAGTAATATTTAATTTAATTACATAGACCAGATTTATCAACTGTCATACATAAGGTGGTCAGAAAAGTCAGTATTGTATGATTAGATCCTAAGGATAGTAACACAGTTGATCTCGCTGTGATGTTCTAAGGACAAGGGGCACCTACAGCAGAAGACAGAAATACTTGATGGTTAAACTTCCTTCTGCCACTTCCTTTTCTAATCACCCTGACAAGATGGTAAATACCTCTACTAGGAAGGGCCCTCTGCTTCATGCTGCCAGATTCAAGTGCTGAACTCTTCTAGGAAGCCAAATAGACACCCAGAAATGACCAAGTAGCCTTTTCTCTGATGTTCCATGGCCCAGTTAAGTACACAGATAAAATGAATTGTCATAAAGGAATATCAAATTATTTTCTGTTATGACCCCAATGTCCTACAGCTCCTCAATAATGTCCTTTCTTAAATTTTACTCCCCATTTCATCTGTGAAAGATTTTTAAGGTTGAACTCCTTTGTTCTCTAGTACTGTTGAATATTTGATATTTGATTGGTCACTTATCCTTTGTTTATATTTTCATACTTTTCAGTCTCTACTTGCTCATTCATATTTTTGATGGTGAATACCTTTTTTCATATACTACTCAGTTTTCTTCCTTTTTGATGCTAAAATACTGACTCATAACCTCCTATCATTTTGATGACTGGTTTTGCTCACAAATACCAATAATAATTGAAATTAATTCTATCACACTGTAAAGTTAAGAATTTCAAGGTATTTTATGGATTCTCTCCATCTCCTGGTGTCATAAATGTCTTTCTAAGGCAGTAAATTAAAAGCCACACTTTCTTGGCAGTATATTAAAAAGGCTCTGATGTTTATGTTCTCTTTGCTCCTCCCTGATCTTTTCTTGACTCTATCTAAAATGGAGAGATCACATTTAGTCAGTGGTTTAGTGAAAATATATCCAATTGGTGGAGTTTTATTTCATTTTGCTTATTCTCTTTTTTGGTTTGATTTCATCTTCTGGATCTGAGACACTAACTGCTATACCTCATTGCCTCATCAGATGATCCCCCATGCAGTACCTGTTAGCAAACCTGTAGATGCTTGTTAGGGGCAGGAGAAGCAAAACAATAGCTTCATTTCTGCACTCAGCAGGTTGAGCTCATGGGAAATAAATTCTGAGAAACTTGCCTTAGCACTTCAGAAGTTACTTGGAATGATGTTGCCACTTGCATAGATTTTTATTAGTTTATTTAAGGTATGCTTGAGGATATGGAGGGGGAAATGATGCCAAGATGATAATTTTGTGTTACACTAATACTGAATATAAAACACGGTCCTCCTTCCTTCTCCTTTCCTCCTACTATGTTGTGAGAAAGTTCATTCTCAATGGAGAAACAAGTATCGGTCATTCTTAGTGGCAAAGTAAGCTGATTTAAGCCTTGAAAAAACTCAAAGTTAATGGAGAACCTTTCTGGGATAGAAGAAATATTGGGGCAGCAGAATACAACATTGCTCATTCTGTGTTTCAGGGTGATGCAGAGGGCCTGATCTAGACTCTCTGTGATCATCCTAAAGTTGAATAAAGGAAGAATCTTACAGCCACTTTGTAAATGTAAGAATTTCTAAATGAAACATTGACGTTGTGTTTACTCCTCATCCTCTGGGTGCCAATGTCTCTTCCATACATGCTAATGATTTTTCTTTTAAAACACAAAGCTTTATTTAGAATTTGCATCAATATTTTTGAAATTATGTCAATACTATTTATAGAGAAAGAGTTTCATGATTTACATAAAGGCGTGCTTCCTAATGTGATGTGTCTCATTCTGTGGGAAACCATATTAGTTAATAGCATTTTAATAATACAATAACATTCCTATGACATTCTTCTGTACCAGTCATCCCCAGTCAGCAAGCATAATTAATTGGAAATGACAGGTTTGAAATTATATCACTAGATGAGTTGATATCCAACTGAGGCTCCAAATATTGGAAATATAATTAGTCTTAATTATAAATGATATGGTTATTGTTTATAAAGTTATTTTACAGACCTTTCAAGCTATGAAGTAAGAAGCATATGCTACCAATCTCAATGCAGCCTTTGATAATACATGGCCAGTGAATGTTTTCAGCTATAAAAACATCTAAGTGAGTGTTTGTTCTCTTTCGCTTGGAGTCTGGTATCCTCTGACACCTGACTGGAACTGTGAATGCAATCCAGTTCAAGGTTTCAGATATTCTCTTTCAGAAATTGACACTGGAGGATAAAAATCTCTCTATCTATCTCTCTTTCCTTCACTGATTTCCCATCTGTCATCGACCATAATTGGAAAGTCTTTCTTAATTTCCTCACGTAGTTCTTTAATTTCTTCTTTTTCTCTTCTTATCGGTTACATAATTAACATTACACAGTGGTAAATATCCTTGGGAAAACAGTACAAAAATATCTCAGTTCAGAATATTTACACTGCAGAAGACAGACAATAATTTGCCTCCTATAATGGTACCCACATTCCTTGCTTTCCACTGAGGGATATGGTGTTTCATGTCAACAATCTGTTGCTACACATAATGAAACTATGCAAATTTAAACAAGTAGGCAAGGGTCTGGAGAATTGGCTCATTGGTTGCGATTGTGTGCTGCGCTTGCAGAAAACTGCAGGTTGCCTCTCAGCACCTGCATCAGGCAGCTCATAGTCACCTACAGCCTTGGCCCTGGGGGATCCAATGCTCTATTCTGGACTCTGAGGCCACTGCACTTGTGTGCATAAACCCTCACCCAAGCCATTCCCCTATTTGTTGGGAAGCATGCAGTGAAGTAATCACAATCTCGGATGTAGAGAAACAGTTATTAAATTGTTCAGCATAGATATGTTGAAAGTATACTTTTGAATTGTTTGACAGAAATCATTGTAATAGTGCCTCTGTACTAATTAACTGATTGTTAAGGATGTGAAGCCTATAACTAAAAATGGTAATCAATTTGCTCAAATATCTCAAGTTTAATTTCTGTGCACCTCACCCCATGTGTATGATAGGCAGATGTACTCATTCACTCCTGTGTATATTTGGAGGTTAGAGTTTCTTCCAGAAACTGGTGCTCATATATTTGCTAGGCTGTTTCTGAACAGAGTCTATCTTTCTACTGTCTGCTTCACCACCTATCACTGGCTCAAGGCACACCACCATCCTCAGCTTTTACATGGGTCCTGGGGATCTGATTGAATGTCCTCATCTTTGCATAGTAAGCAGTTTACTGACAGAACTGACTCCTTACTCAGAATTTCCACTCTTGACTCCTGAGAAGCTCAAAGTTGCCAGGATTATTGGAACTTAATGCTCATCCTGCTTTTATACCACTTAAAGAAAACTGATGTCATGATATTGTTAATTATTTATAGTCATGAAAGTAATAGAATTTATGTTAATATTCTTAGAAGGGTTTAGTCAGTGAAAACATATTTTCTAAGACAACTTTAAATGACTAAATTACACATAGGTAATGTATTATAATCAAGGAAAAAATAGAAATTGACTGACCTCATCTGAGATAGTTGGAACCAGGAGAATTCCTGATTTGGAAATGTTTGCCTTTTCATAACAGTCTGTCAGGGATAATACCTAACTTTAAACCCCAAATTCATGTGTGGCTTATGTCATGTGTGGCTTTATATTTTGTTTGTAGTTTATCATAATGTTTGATGTCATTTATGTCAAGAAATAAAAATCTTCTGGCATAAGGGAAGAAAGCAAAAAAATTGGATTTTGAAGTATGTTTGATCTTAGATTTTCAGTTTAGGGGTACTCAAGTATGATATTCAGATAGTTTCATTGGTTATTGTTTCTTTCTTGTGTTGTGTTGTATTTATTTGTTTGTTTGTTTGTTTGTTTATTATGTGTCCAAGAAGCATTTCTGTTGCTGTTCTAAACACAATAGCCAAAGAAACTTGGGGACTGAAGGGCTTATTTAATCTCATACTTCCAAGTTCTCATTGTGCATCATTGAGAGAAGTCAAAGGAGGGACGCAACATAGGAACCTGGAGGCAGAAACTGAACAGAAGGCCATGGAGTAGTGCTGCTTACTGAATTGCTCCCACTGACTCATGTTTTGCCATGATTGTTATACAACCCAGGTCTATTTGCCTAAGGATGTTGCCACTACCAACTGGTTGGTCTGTCCCACATTAATAATTAATCAAGATAATTCTTCCCAGACATTAACCACAAGGGCAATCTGATTGAGGTAATTCTTTAATTGAATATTCTTCTTGCTAAGTGACACGAGGTTTTTGTAAAGTTAACAGTGGAAGCTAACCAGTACACCACATATAATTTTATGCCAAGGCTAGGAAATGATTCCAAATGTGCTTTACTGCATTTGGTTATAGTGATTCATCATTATCATTGTGATTTTTTTCTTTTCTCTCCTACATCCTTGTCATCATAAGTGTCAAGAATAAAACAAATACCCCTGACATTTAGGAGCTTCTGTGATAATTTAAAATTTCAGAGACAAAACTACCCCAAAACATTAATTTAAGTTGGTCTTGGTTTCTGATGTTATGATTAACCTTTCCAAAATATTTTCAATCATTTTTCTCACTCATATATTACCAATCTATTTTCTTAAAGCTCTTGGAAAACTTACTTTTAATAAAAAGCTTACCTAGCTGTAAATAGAATGCTGATTTGTATAATTAACTCTAAACAATGACACTATAAAAGAATGGTGGGCATTATGCACAAATATACATCCAAATAAAGGTGTATATTCTTTAAGTATTGGCTGAGTTTGTTAATGTTTGCCTCATTGTGCTAGCTTTAATCAGAACTACACTGATCACTTAAACCCAATCTTTTTATGCAATGCTAATTTTTTTCTCATGATTATAAAACAAAATAGAAAATTTCTCCATCTACATGTTTAAAGAAGAAGAAAGGATCTTTATAAACAAATCATGTTCTATGCATGAAAACCTGACTACACTGTTTTAGAATTAAAGATAATCTGAAGTAGGATTATTAAAAAGCTTCCAAATCAGTGTATATGCTTGCAGAGGTAAACACTCACATGAGACTTCAATTGTGCCATATTTCAACCATATTGAAGGATGAAAGAAGCATATATACCTATCAGATGCATAGCCATTGTAATATTCATTATTATTTAAGGAATATATTGAATCCAGGAATCTAGGTGGTTTGCTTAGTATGTATCAAGTCTGGAATCTGAAGAGAATAGTATCATAGTAAGTATAAATTAGATATTGGAGAATAATTCCTGTAGGAAACTAACTTTTTGAATCACCTAGTTTAATAATATTGAGATAACTTAGTGTCTCACAAATAATATTTCCTTCTACTAGGTGTTCCAGAGATTGGGAGAAGATTAGACTCTTATTTTCCAAGTAGATTTTTTTTATCATGTTATGATAGCTCATACATTCCTTCATTGGAATCAACCTGTTGTACTAACCAAAATATTTCTCTAACATAATATGCACTTCATGGATTTTGCCCTTAGTTACTGAATCTCTTGTATAACACACCTGCCCAAAGATGTCTATATATTTTACTTTTGAGTCTTCTATATAAAAAAAATGGAAGCTAAGGAAAGAGTCATTCTGCTATTTCTGTAAATTCCTTACCATATTTAAAGAGTATTCTTGGAATGGAACTTTAATCAATGAGGACAAAGTATTCCTATCTCAAACAGCATAATAGCTAAAGGTGGACTTTTTCAACTTTGTTCCCATGATCATATTGCCCCTTACACAAGAAATTTCATAAAATCTACATTGTACAGACATGTCAAGTAGGCATATATATGAAATATTTATAGTAATATAGGGAGTAATAAGGAATTTTTCTTAAAGTAAATTATGGAATTTATCTTACAAATATTTTGGTTCATATCTGGAGTTGGCATTTATTATTGAATAAAATCATGCATGTTAATGAAATGGATATGCTTGTTGCTTTTTACATACAGAATTACATCTTAAAGAAAGACTTGATAGTGAAGTTCATAGCTTATTTTAGTTTTTCAGAAATGGGAGGCATTTTGATTTTATAATCATCATTGCTCAGAATTTGGTATAAGTTTGTAGACTATAAAGGTAGAGACTCTTTAGCAATTGTATCTTAAACCCAAGAGAAGTCTCAACACCATGGCTACCCAAATGTGAGCTGATCAAGAATACCAACAAACATGCCAAAATAGATAGGGAAAAGCTCATGATGCCTCACCCCTAACAAAACAAAACCTACAGGTAACTGAGGGAAACTGAGATCCGTAGAGAGGGGATCCTCCTGAGGAAAACACACATCAAATGATTGTCTAGTCACAAATATTTTTGAAAACATACATATAAGTAATTTAATGTGGACACAACAGGTTCTATTTAGGAATATATATGTATACATACATATATATATATACATATATGCAAATGTGCATATATACATAAATACATATATGTCATAATATATATAATGTATGTTTGCAATAACAATGAAAAAAGACTAGAAATGTTAAGGAAAGTGCAGAGGATTACTTAGGAGGGGTATAGTGGGAGGAAAGGGAAGGTAAAAAAGTTATAATTAAAATACAGTCTCTAAAACAAATAAAAATCTAGTGAAAATTTATTGAACAACTTTTATGACACTCAAGTTAGCAGCTCAAATGAATTTTTAAAGCAAATATTCTAGCACAATAAATTTAAAAATTATATAAATTTGATACTTATATGCAGAAGTATTGACAAACATGGAAAAAAATACACTTTGTTCTTTGTAACCAAGCCATTATGTAGCTACAGTAGAAGAAAACCTTGCCTGTATAGCAAAATTATTGTAATTCCTAGTTTAGAATAATCTCAAACTTGAACTAAGGTTCATGAATGCATGAGCATTCACTTGCCTGCTTGTGCTCAGTTTGTTTTGCTTTCTCTTGTTCTGTCTGGGACCATTTGCCTAGAGAATGATACCTCCCACAGTAAACTGGGTCTTCTCACTCAGCTACTTAATAAAAAGAGTTTCCCACAGAGTAAGATAATGCAGGCAAACCTCACTAAGGAGCTTCACAGATAAACATAGGCTGTGTTAAGATGAGAAAGCTAACGTAGTCACAAATATTTGAAAATCCTTTCTTTGGTCCAAAATTATTGCTTTTTGATATAAGTCATTTTTTTGTTGAGTATAAACAAAACTGTCATCCTTTAAAACTATTTCTGTGAGCTTGGAAAGGTAGCATATGTCTTTAATCCCAGGGCTATGGAAAGTGAGACAGGGAGATATCTACAAGTTCAAGGCCAATATAGTCAACACAGGAAGGTCCAGTCCAGTTGTAGCTACATAGTGAGACCCTGTCTCAATAAAATAGTTTTTTGTGTGACATTTAATCTAGTAACATTGGGGTAAAGAAAATAAAAAGAGTTAAGTGAAAAACTGACTAAACTTGAAATAGAATAGCAGAGATAAATGGAGAAAAATATCCATTTTGTTTAAGATGAAACTTGTCAAATTGGTATAGTAGAAAAGCATCTCCATTTCCAAGTGCTTTATAATAACTATGCAAAATATTTTGTACCAAAAGATTTATGTTGGGGAAAAATATGAACTCAATAACTAAGCATGGGCGGCTTCAAATGTTATTAATAATTTATTTTTGCAGTTTTTACATTTGTAAAAAATGCTGATTTGTGAGTAGATATTACAGTATATTTAAGGTAGAAAAATCAGCCTTCAAATCATCTTAGTTATGATTAGACCCTCACATATTTGAAATATGTGTTCTATGTGAGGACAGCTTATATATCTGAAGCAATTTTTAATAGCTATTTTCTTCTGAGGTGAGATAAATTTATGGATTAAAGATGACTGATCACTTAAAACATCCACACAAAGTTGGAAAACAAATGGCCTCTTTACAAGCCAAGTTTGTTGCAGGGTTGTGGGTTACTAAGTTGTACACGACTCTTGGAAAGAAAATCAGGAGCTTTGAAATAAAACTCCTCACCCTTCAGGATCACTCCCTTGCAATGTTCATTTACTTTTATGGTTTCAACCATTATCACCATGTAAAGCAACTCCCCAGTCTGTATTTTCTAACGTGGGCACTCACCCAAGTTCTAAACTCATATATCATATACAATTCCATGTAGCTATGAATTACTGAAACTCTAGAAAAGTTGCCACCAAACTCCCTAGCCAAAAAGCATGTTCTAGCTCTCCAGTTTTGCTAATATGTTCACAAGATGCCTCTTGTTTCACAAGGATCTCTCATTATTAACCTGACAGTGAACTAGTAGTTCTTATCCTTTAGCTTCTGGTTCTACTAGCCTGTGAGTCCTATTGGTTTGTATTTTTCCCTGTGGTTTTTTATATCAATTAATTAAACAAAAACAATCCTCAACTTATGCCCAACTCAATGTGGACAATCCCTGATTGAGATTTTCTTCTCTGGTGATTCTAGGTTGATTCTAGGTTCAGATTTGGGGCTCTCACATTAGGTGGTTTACAACCACCTAAAACTCAAGCTCCAGGATATCTAATGACCTCTTTGTCTTTCTGAGTATCTGCAAGCACTTACATGATCATACATAAGCATAGACAAACACAACTATAAACTTAAATGAATAAGGTAAATATTTGTAAATGATTATAACCTGAGCTTAGGTATAACACCTAGCCCACTGTGAGTAGTACCATTCCCTAGGCTGGCCAGGATGGGATTCTGATTTCTTTAAAAGTAAAGGAGTTGAGCTCAGCACAAGGAAGTCCACAAATGGGAGGTCACATTCATTTCTCCCTGCTATTGATTTTAGATGTGATGTGGCTAGACCTTTGTGTTCTTCCTCTGACTTTGCTGCAGTATTGGACTGTAACCTAAAATTGTAAGCTAAAATAAATCCTTCTCTCTCATTTCATTTTTGTCATACATGGAAACAGAATGCATGGAAACAGCATGAACCACTGCAAATAATGACATGTGGAATAGAGCTGGTGGTCAGAGAAATGTGTCTGTGTATGCATGCAAATGAGTATGTATGATTGTATACATATGCATAAGTATGTACATGCATGTGTCCATGAGTGTATGTGAACCTGCCAAAGTATGTGAGTGTATGTTGCTTTAGTGGCACTGTATACACATGCAAAATACCTACTTCACATTCAACATAAAAGAGTCTCAGTATGGAGATAAGGGCAATGAAGACAAAGTTCCAAATAGCTATTATCAAATTAGTTGTACTAAATTAAGAATGCTAATCAAAGGCAAATAAAAGAAAACAGATATGAACATCTCAGTATAAAAATCAAATTTGTTCTATAAGTGTACTCTATCAATTTTTCAGAAATTATCTCCATGTAAAACAACTCCCCAATCTGTATTTCCAAACTCAATCCCTCACCCTAGTTCTGAGCTTATATATCATATACAGTTCCATGTAGCAATTATGTGTAGAATAGAAAGATGCTAATATGTAGGCCACTCATAGAATTCATTTACCTTCTTTAATAATAAATAAATGTGGGTTAATATTTTCTAAAGAAAAACAGTGAAAATACTAAGGATAGTAGCTATCACTCTTAAGTGCTTAGGCAATGTGGAACTGGTCTTGCTAGCAGACTACAGTGAGTAAAAGTGAACCGACATGTTAGCATCTTAATAGCTATTGCCCCAGATGGCAGCATGCTTGGTAGTGTGTAAACGTATACATCAGAGCAGGTTTTCAATTTGGATTGTGGACTCAGGATAAGCCATTTGGTAAGTCATTATAGCAAATGGCAAAATATCAAGTGATCACATACCAAGAGATGCATGAATTTATTAGCCACTAAATTTTGTATTTATGGTTATGGATGCCATAAACTAAACAGACAAAGAGTCATGAGCAATGTGAGAATCAACAGAAGACATAGAGCAAACTACTTAAATGGAACAAATCAATAGTTGAACCATGCCTAGGTGTGCAGAGAACAGGATAGCAGGGGTCTGCTAATTATGTAGAGAATTTATGTTAAAAAAATAAATGTATATTAATATACATAAGCCACTGTAAATACAGAAATAAAAATATAAAATTTGTATGCAGCGCTTACAAATTATCAGAACATTTTAATGCATATTAATCATATGTATATATATACCATATACATGTCATATTTGTATGTATGAATATTTGTACTATATTCAATTTATATATAATCACAATTGCAGATTTGCAAAATCATAATAGTGTTACCAATGACAATTGTTTCACAGATATAATTTTAAGTCTTTGATAGTACCATCACCATTAAATGAGATAGAAGAATGCCATTAACTGTAAAGAATTTCTTAAAAGTAAATTTAAGTTAGAAGCTGAAACTAAGTTATTCTAAACATTGAGTGAACAAACATCTTCAAAGAGGGTTGTTTTTCAAGAAGGGTCAAAATTATAGTTATAGCATTGATCAGAGTTTATTATGTTCAAGATAAATTGCAGCAACTATCTCTCACTCTCTTTCTTGCTCTCTCTCTCTCTCTCTCTCTCTCTCTCTCTCTCTCTCTCTCTCTTTCCCTCTCTCTCTTCTTTCTGAACTTTATGTAATTTTTTTTAAAAAAAGCAAGATCTTTATATGTAGTCCTGGCTGTCTTGGAACTCACTATGTAAAACAGGGTGCCCTTGAGTGTACAGAGATTCACATGTCTCCGCCACACAAGTGCTGAGAATAACGGAATATTCTACCATGCCTGGCCCTGTATGTAATATTTTAATACAAGAATAATAATTTAATTTGTCCTTTTGGGTGTGTGTTTGTCTGTGTTATATTGTGTATATACCTGCATAAGTGTACTTAACCATGTGTGCATATGTGAATGCCAGAAATTCACATCATATGTCTTTCTTGATTGGACTTCCTCTTGTTCTTTGAGGAAAAGTCTTTCCCTGAATCTAGAGATTCTTGTGTGGGCTAAACTGGTGAGCTCCTTAGATCTGTCAGCTCTCCAATAAGTTCCAGAATTATACCTGTGCAGAACTATACCAAGTCTTTTTGTGTAGGTCTGGTGTTGCAAGCTCAGGACCTCATGTCATGCAAGCATTTTGCCCAGTGAACTATCTTCCCAGTCCACTGGATTTTGAATTATCAAATCTTTCCTTATCTTGTTTGCAGAGTTTGTCTTCAGCAATATTCTGATATATTATGACAAATGAATACATCATGTACACATGTATGCAGATTCAAACAAACACACATATGTGCACACAATCACATACAAACACACATACACATTTATTGTGTACTTTGTCACATGAAGATGGTTTATATCAAAAGATAGAAAACCAAAATGTGGCATGGGTAAAATGCATTTGTTCTTACTATTCTTCCACTATTTAGAAAGAAAAAGGAGTAAAAGAAAATATTTTTAAAGCTTTTACTTAATTTAGAATTTAGAAATTCTAAATTAAATAGTAAAAAGTATCAATGTTAGTGCACAAAGTTTCTTTTCTCCAGGAGAGGATGTTTAAAGGAGACACGGAAACATTAATAAAAATCAGTGTATAAAGATCTGGCTAACAAGGTTTGAAACTTGTAGAATTTGAAGACTCTAACAATGATAAAGGACTCATTGTCCACTAGTTGTAAAACACTCACTGGCATTTCCCAGTGGAATATCACAACCTTTAGGTGAGGTTAATGTTAATGACAACATGTAAAATGGGCAAGTTTTTAAAGTTCCCTTTCATGAACGTTGGTTATACACCTGTCATTTTGAAGCTGCCCAGATGCCTATTAATACGTAGAAATCTAAAGTGGTGGTCACCTGTCAGAGTAACAGTGGATGCCTGCCAAAGAAGGTGAATCAAACTAAATGGCCATCCCTGCTTCTTTAGTCCCGAGGGTGTTCTTAGTTTTAAATAAAAACTTGTCAAAATTTGTAAGTGAAAGATAACAAATCAACAGCTTCGTTCAATTAAAATACAAAGGAGTTATCCAATATCTTCAATCAGAAAAGGTACTAACATTTTGGAATATATTTTCTTGAGTTTTTTGAAGGACCACTAATAATTTTCATAAGACTGGAGACATGGCTGAGTGGTTTAGAGCACTGACTGTTCTTGCGGAGGACCTGAGTTCCGGTCCCAGAATCGAGTTTGCACCTCATAATCATTGGTACCTCTAGTTCCAGGAGATTTGACATTCTTTTCTGGCCACAGTAAGCACCAGGCATATATATATTCCACTTCCACAATATAAAGAAATAAAATGGAAGATGAACTGAAGTATAAACCTTGCCTTCCACATATAATTTATTTAAATATGTACACACTAATTAGTAGACAATAATTATCTGGTAATATGTGACCAAAGATCCTTACTTTTAGCTTCGTTTGTTTCTGTAATAATGTGAACTGGAAAGATGAGGGAGTTTCTTTCAGCTTAGGATTGATTTCAGGTTAGAGTTCAGTATTATGGGGAAGTCAAGGCAAGGACTTCAAATAGTTACACCTCATTCACAGTCAGGCAAATTATCAGGCTTTTATACTAGCTTGTTTTCTTAAGTCTAGTTCTATTTTTCTATTCTTGAATGCTCTGCCTACTCAATGACACTGCCACATCTATCAACATAAGCAACACACTTCTTCAGAGTCCAACTTTAGTGCATCCAATCCCTCATTAAGATTCTCTCCTTTGGTGATTGTACATTGTCTGAATTTAAAAACTAAAGCTAACATCATAAGGATGGATGGATGGATGGATGGATAGGTTTCCTCAAGCTAAGACTTAAGTTTTGCATATGACTAGCTCCTGACTTAGTATCTATCACCCAGGGACAATTTCTTAGGACTCCAGGGTGCCTAATCTTTAGAAGAGGTGGAATTCAGGCTTATATCAGGATCAATGAGATCACAGTCTCCAAGGATAAAGACTACACAAAAGCATTAGTTTTCTGTTGGGGGGAAATTAACGTCTGCACAGAATGATGAGCACTGTGGAAATATCACAGCTGGAATAAAAACTAAACTGGTGCCTTTTTAGAGATGGGGTGCCAATGCAGAATTTGATAAGTGGATTTTGTGATATGAAATCACAAGATAAGGGTCACCAGGACTAACTCCTGATTAAACATTACCTACTAGAGGTTAAGAAAAGAAGGAAGCAGGACAGAATGTGGGAGGACAATGAAAGTAAGGGTGTATAGGAGGTATTAATGTGCTTAATGCTATGTGTGCTAAATGTGTTCCACTCTTCTACTGTTTTTGATTGAAAGAAATCAAGGAGCTGAGACACAAATTTGCTTTCATCCATTGAGAAGAAGAAAAGGAGCTCATGCTCACTCGTAAAGTATCTTTTGCAACCAAGGAAGCAAAGGTATAATTGATATTGGCAAACATAAAGTCAGATTGAGTTATAACTAGTGTTTCTATCACCCATGATCTGGTAGCCTGGGTAAGAAATTCTTAACTGTCTTTTGGGTCTATGCACTTCTCTCTTATCCTCTATCAAAGGGTTGTACAATGCTAATGTGCAAGAAGACATTTTGAAACACTTTTTCCCAAGTGCCGTTATTCTGTTCTCAGAACACTTCAGAGTGTGGGCTTAGATGAACTGAGTCTCTTTGAAATGTGCATTACAGTGATATATCTTCCAGTTAGCTTTAGGGCTCCATTTTTAGATACCACATAGATAGGACTTGAACCCAAATAAGATGCAATTTTGCAAGAGTTAAAAGAGAAATCTTTGCTCTTGAGCTTTAAAGAGCTTTCCTCCTTTTCTGAAAGCTTAGGGGGCGGAGATAAGACTCTTCAGAGAACTCAGGATCACCCGAAGTGACATGCTCAGGTAATCATAATCCATTTTCCATTCAAACATTTATCTTTAAAGAGAAACACACAGGAGATAAGTCTAATTCAAATGATTTGTGGTGTCATAGATGACTGAGAGTTTTACAAGTGTTACTAAATCAACCAGAACATTGAAATAGTGTAATAGGCCTCTGGACTGTTTGAAATTCCCAAATATACTGTTACTCAAGTCCTCCTTTAGTTAACATAATATAATATAATATAATTGATTTATTAACAACTTGACTGATGTTTTCCTTCTCTTATCTTCTCCCAGTCCTTCCCTCTACCTTCCCTTTCACCACCCCATCCATTCCTCCTCCCTTTTCTTCAGAAAAGGGGAGGCCCCCCCATGGATATCAACCAGCCTTGGCATATCAGCTTGCAGTATGAGTAGGTACATCTTCTTCTATTGAAGCTAGGAAAGGCAGTCTAGATAAGGGAAAGGGATCCAAATGAAGGCAACAGAGGAAGAGATGATCCCTCCTCTTGTTGTTAGGAGTTCATATGAAGACCAAGCAGCACAACTGTTACACACGGATGAAGTATGCATTCAGTCCCATGCATACTGAATCCAGTTGGTGATTCAGTCTCTGTGAGCCTCTACGGACCCAGATTAGATGATTCTACAGGTTTTCTTGTTGTGTCCTTGATTCCTCTGGCTTTGCCCAGGAATCTTATGGTTAATTTTTGAGTACTGAAACAAAATAATAAAAATTTCTGAATCAGAGTTTCATGAACTTACCTGGAATGTGTAGAAGCCATGAAAGTTGAGATAAATTCCCTTTAAAGTTGGAAATATTTTTCTGCTTGCTTCAGAACTGTATACCTATTTCTCCTTGTGAGATTGGCTCGGCTTAGCAGACAGATATTTTCAAGTTTTGGTTAATGGATAATCTGCTACTTGTCACTTGAATCTCTGTGATGGGCATCTACCTTGTGGTTTTCCACTTATCTGTGCTCTTATGACTGACCAAACACTGTTGAAAGGCAGGAGATATTTTTAAGTAGCTTAATTCAGTTTATTTATAATACTATTAAATATTTCTGGCTTTGTAGTTTCAACAGCAACCTATTCTCCTTAGTATTTTGGGGAGATCAACAGTACAGTAATAAATATAACCAAACTGGATATTTTCTCTTTTGTATGAGAACATACTAATGAAACTTAGTTAAGTTCTCATATTTGTTAGGCAATCAGTTCTGAGTTTTCCATTATACTGTTGCCCATCTCCATGGTACTTAATTTTGTTTATGATTTTCTTGCTTGAAATCTTTATTTTTATGTAATCAAATCAATCAACTCTCCCTCTCTGCTTTTATTACATTTATTACTATGTTTTAGAAGCACTTGTCTACTATTTTCTTTAAAACATACATCTGCATGCATATGTGCATGTGAACATTTGTTCCCATGAAGGCTGCGCATGTGCACATAGACAGACACATTCACATACCCCTATGCACACCACTCATGAGATCATTCACACACACACATACACAGAGAGAGAGAGAGAAAGAGAGAGAGAGAGAGAGAGAGAGAGTTAATGAGTTATTTTAGAACATAATCATTTTGTGTTCCTGCATTAGTTATACACTGCTGAGTAACAATTTATGATAAACACTTTTACATGATTTCTCTGGAATAGAAATTAGGAACCAATTTTAAATAGAGCAAACATTTCAAAGAATGACCGGTCTGTGAATTCACACTCATCCTTGTATGAGAGGTTTTGACTTCAACACATTCTTTTTCTCTTTAATTATTAGTTATGCTTTATTTGAGAGCTCTCTCTCTCTCTCTCTCTCTCTCTCTCTCTCTCTCTCTCTGTGTGTGTGTGTGTGTGGGTGAAAGAGAGAGATTCTGTGTATGCATTTTCAGACAAGGTCTAACACTTTAACAGTAGCTGACCTTATACTCACTGTGTAGCTAAGGCTCGGTTTCAACACTGCAAACTTCCTACCTCAGCATCTAAGTGCTAAGATTATACATGTGAGCCACCATGCTCTTTCTTCTTAATTTTCAGTGTTAATTAGAAAGCATACATTTAATTTCATTCATTTAAAAATGTCTAGGTGTTTTTATTGCCTAACAAATAAGTTGTAGACTTTTACTATTTTATGTAAATAAAATATTAGTATGGGAAGGGTAGAGGTCAATGGTGTCATACATTTTATGCTAAATACCTCCTAATAAACTATCACCGTGCACTGTTTCAGCCTTCACTTGAGGGGTTCCGTGTAGAAGCCCAACTTCCTGCTTTTGTCACTAAAGTTATTTTCTCTCTCTCTCCCTCTATTTTATTGTACCTGCTTGTGTTTTCTATGAAGTATTGACTAATAGCTCTTTCACATTTGATCCATATTCTATGTACACAGCCAGTCATGGTGAGCACTGTTTTAGTCCTTGAGATGATGCCTGACTGTTAATGGTTCACTATAATGCCAACAATGATTCATTAGGGAAACACTGTTTTCTTCATTTTTTAATCCTTTGTCCTCATTTTTGTAGATGATAAATTCATAGACTGCTTCATTACTCATTAGAATATGTGTTTCGATTCATACTGTAATCTTCATTTTCTCTCCACCAGGAGGACTCTCTATCCTTGCAGATTTAGTTTACTTTTATTTCTCTGATATAATATCTGGCTGTCTTTTTATTTAAAATTTTCCATTGTCTGAATACTCGGCATCTCATATCTTCATATTTTGTATCATCAAGACTGCATTTTGCCACATATTCTGAGATCACAAAGCACATACTCTTGTCAAAGGAATGTGTGACCTATGAAGAACACTTAGAATTTCTTTGTTCATGTCTGAAATGATAATTTTATATTATTACAAATTACTTGAATATTTCCACTGCCAAATATGTTTCCATTTTTGCTCATTTATGAGATTATTTAATCCCATATTTTTGGCAAACTAGCATATATTACTTTGGCTGGTGTCCTCTCAACAGAAATCATCAGACTATGGGCTAATGAACCCTGGAAACTGCTATACCATGAAGGTGGCCTAGAAGGCCAGACGAAGCAATTGGATACTGATAAACTCTCTATGGAGTTATTTTTATTTATGTTGTAATTTTTAATTTTTATGGAATTTGTTTCATGCCCACCATTGGGTGAAACTCTTATAATTTCGTGGAGTCTTACTTTTACAGCACAGAATATTATAGTTTTCAGAAACAACTGACCACTCAGTTGGATGGGGTTGTCATTGTCCAACTGTGTCCTTACTGTATCTCCCGGAAGGCTTCTTTGCCAAGAACTTCATTTTAAGGAGCCAAAGCAGTTGAGGGAATTACTTCAACAGGCACTCAAAAGTGGTGCCAACAACTGGTTTTTATTGCACCATCTCCCAAGTCCTATTTAAATGACAGACACTATAGCATCTTTTCTCAATGCAGTTCTGTAAAATTTCCATGAAGAAGAGACACAATATTTTCTAAGTGATGTTTCAGAAATGATGGAGGGCTTTTCCCTCTTAAAAACTATAGTAGTTACATTAAACCTGGGGAGAAATTGAGTCAGGTATTTCCTTGGTTGGAGATAAACCACAATCTGTCCTGTTAAGTTGGAGTCTAGTGCAGTAGAGATGGAGGCATGGATTTTCTTATCCATGTTTTATATTTTTTCTTGAGTCTGTTAATATAGGTTTAGGGACATGTTTAAACAAAGCACAGTTATTATTTTAAAATTAAACAAACAAACATAATTCCAAAAAGGTTTTGGCTCTGTGTTGCTGTGCAGGTATATGCTACAGTTCTTCATACTTTGATTACAGGCCAGTCTCAAAATAATTTTGTATTCTTCAGTATCTATAATCATCTTTATATTTATGAATATAAATTTATATATATATTTATATATTGAATATATAAATATATTTAAAATAGAAATATATTCATTAAGACATGCTTAATCACTTTTATTTTAATGAAAAAAATTAATATCACATATGTTAATTATTCCCAAACCATCTGCCCTATTTGGCACAGCCAACAGAAGACTGATGAAATGAAATGATGAGCACACATGTCACAACTGTCTCCTGTTCCTTCTGTGCCTCAATGCATTTCCATTTTATTAGGGCAGTAACAACACTCATGACTGAATATACCACAAATTGTAACTGTATTATTAACATCACCAGCTTTGTAAGTAAAGTCACTTCTGTATTATATATATATATATATATATATATATATATATATATATATTTACATAAGAGTACAATTAAGATTAAAGGAGACTGAATATGGAATTTGAATGGAAGTACAACACAGAAGTGTAAACTCATTTCACATATCACTTTCTATTATTGAATTAGCATTTCCTAGGGAATAATATGAACTACTACACAGCACAGATAGGGCACCAAGTGAAGTAGCCAGTCAACCTAAGTCCAACTTTTTTGAACACGTGAGTTTTATAGACCCAGCACTATTCGAGAGGAGCTACTGACAGGAGTGTGGATGACATAAAAACAGCTGAATCACCACAAAGTTCGACCTTATTATGAACAATGACCTCTAGGAGGCTGAACCATAGAGTCCATTCTTCAGCTGACTTTCTACTTCTAATGCAAGACTAGTGGCTGCTGAAAGGTATAGAGGGGATAGTGGTTAGAGTCCCAAGTAAGGGCACTCTGACTCTCCCACATTCTACTAGGGGATCTCAACTTCTCCACTAACACTATCACTGCCATAGACCCATTTGTCTCATTCTTATGCATGGCCATAGATACCTGACCAATGCTATCTCTACTCCAAGAAGGCATTGTTGTGGTCAGGTTATCTTTGAAAAAACTCTAAACCAAATAATCTCTTTTTTCAATTGATGGTTTATGTACAAATGTAGTTAAGTGTAACCATCTGCAAATATGGGTTGTAGCACCAAAGGGAATGACCTAAGTCTGACACCAACATTCATATGTGTCTAAGTCTTTGGTTTCCATTATTTGAGACTTCTCTTACAAAGGATACTGTTAAAATAACATGACCTGAGAAAGTGTCACTATTTTATCCATGAGGATCTGAGAAAAGCCATATTAGTAAACACATTGCTGCCAACTTATCCTCCTTTCCTTTCTTAACCTTTGTGAGGTGTTGGAAAGGCATGTGGGGACTATTTCCCTTCAGATTCCATATTGAATGGGATGAGTGGAAGACTGTGGTCAAGAAGAAAATATAGCTGTCAGATACTGTATTGTTTTTTTCTCCTTTTAATCTTACTAATGAAAATTATGGTATAAGGACTATTTTCTGCTCAGTAAATGCTTCAATGGTCTCCACTTACTGTGATACCCAACGAGTTATAGGAAAATAAATCCTTTTTTCTTTATCAAAATATTCTGAAAGAAAACATTTAAGTTGATGGGTAATAGACACTATTTTAAAAATTAATTTGAAGGGAAGAAACAGGAATCTCTCTCTTTCTCTCTCTCTCTCTCTCTCTCTCTCTCTCTCTCTCTATATATATATATATATATATATATATATATATATATATATCAAAGAAAGATGCATTCTAGTTCATTTTTCACTTCCTTAACTAGAAGCTACAAGCCACAACACCCATACTTCTTTTACCATCTGCACCCTCATTAGCTTTCTTAAAGAATCTGATCCAGATTGCTACTCACTCAAGTTTAAGAGAGCATGAAACCCTTTAGTTTTTTTTCCAACATGATCAGATTTAATGACTGATTTCAAACACTGTGTTAAGTATCACAGACCTTCCTACCTAAGGAATAAAATCCAATCTTTTGATATAAAATGATATGTACAAAACAAGGTGATTAAGCTGTAGCCAGTGTTCATTAACACAAATTCAGCAAAGGATTAAAAACATCTCTTGCTTTAAGAGCATTTAAGCCTGTTTCAGAACACTTTCCATTTTAATATGAGACCAAGGAGTTATGTAAGGAAGTTGCAGGCAATTTGTGTAGGTACAGATATTCCTGTGGTCTCTAGCCGTGACTGGGACAATTGCAGAATTTTTGAAATCAAAACTTGGGCAACAGAATTTAATCTCAGCAATTTACTAGATATGTCCCTGTGTACATTTCTTAACTCCTCTGAGGCCATTATTGATCATTGGAAACTGGCATTTGTTTGACAAGTCAACTACTGCTCAGTGTCCAGCTTCTATAGTTTGAAACTAAAATTTTGTTTCTCTTAAATTCCCACTCTACTTTGCACAAACATATGTCTTTCACTTTATTTTACTTATATAAAATTGTGTCAATTAATTTATCAAAGAGGCCTATTTCACCATCAAGCAGTGCCCATTTCTAAGCTTATTGCCTACGATGTTCAGTTCGTCAATAACATATAAGAATGAATTAGCTAACTACTGTAACTGCTTGCTTCAGTGACACCAGAATCAACCATGCCTGCTGCTGATAAATGCCCTTGCTCTCAGGAAGTTTTCTCCATGTGGAAATCTCCTTTCTTCTCCTTCCTCTCTCTTTGTACACATTATCTTTTGTAACATTTGCTTGGGGCTGGAATTAGAGCCGTAGGCACACAAGCCGTGGTAGGCAAGCAAGCAACTTCAGAGTTCCACCTTCTGGCCCTGAACCTTTAATCCTGTAGAGCAACGATTTTTCAACCCACTGTTTGTGACACCTTTGGGGTTTGAATGACCTTTCAAAAGGGTTGCCTATTGGTAAATACAGATGTTTCCATTACAATTCATAGCCACATTATAGTTATGAAGTGGCAACACAATAATTTTATGATTGGGAGCCATGACAACATGAGGAATTATATTAAAGGGTTGTAGCACTAGGGAGGTTGAGAACCACTGAGACACAGACAAAGGCTACCTCCCTGTTAGAATTTCATGATCTTGACTAATATACATATGGGAATTATCACAGTTTTAGGATCTAATTTAGTGATGGCTCAATCTCAATACTTAGGGTTCACTGACATGCATGTGTACTACCAAACTGGGAACAGTCATTTATTTCTTCTTGTTATTTGGCTTTCTGGTGAAAGGCAGCAATGTTCTTAAGAAAACAGTCTGTCTCTAAGCACCATCACAGGTTAGGGTTAGGTAACGCAAGGACATATTTGAATGGCATTACAGAGAGAGAGAGATTCTGTGTCAATGCAAAAACTGGATGAGTGGTAGATAGAACAGGACACATTATGTCATCCGTAGGCTTCCCCACACATGTATGGGTCATGCCCCCACCTGCACATGTGTACATGCAACAGAGAGTGGGGGGAGCTGTGACCACACTTGAGAGGGTAGGTACATTAGGTATTGTAGTATGGAGTAGGAATAGGTGACGAGAGTTACCTCTCCCCTTCCTTCCTTCAGGTGAATATTTTGCTAACTCTACTACCTTATTATGTGCTCTTATTCTATTCTTCTCTGGTGCATACTTATGTCACATACACCTGTAGAGTCAGCTTCTCTTGCAGTCTCTCCTGCTTATATTCAGTGATATTTCACACCAATTGGTCACGGCTCACAAGTTTTTCCTGGTATTTTTTTAAAGGAATATATTCATATAGATACATTCATAACAATAGTTGTTCCTATCATTTATTTAATAATTAAGCCTTATATCATAATAAGGATTTTGCACTGAAAAAATTCATCATATACTGCAGCTCATATATATTAGATATCCAACCCCATAGACCTGCAAAGACCAGTAAAATTGATATAAAGATGAAGGGCATTTTAATTAAAACTGTGTCCCCTGAGACTGACAGGATCAGGGTTGGATCCTGTCCATATGACTTAAGCAAAAGTAATCAATTTTCTTAAGCTTTTGAGTGTTACTGTTACTTTCAGATTACAAACATCTATTTAATTCATTAATTAGGCCCACATTAAGATTCAAATATGCAGGTTGGCTTCAGTCACCTTTGGTGTAGACCACTTCATTTCATCTTTCCATATGAAGAATCATTGACCCATTCAAAAATAACATTTAAACAAAATTTATATATTTGTTTACTTAAAAGAAACCCAACAGTGCTGATGTTTCACAAAGCATGAATGTCTATAAATAAAGAATCACAATGGACTTAAAATCCCCTCAAATATCTTCTCTCTATAGTCTCTACCACTCTACACCTCCCCATACCATTGACAACTGTTGTTCACCATTATGTGGCACTCTACTCTGTAAGAACATGCAAATGTATAGACAATTATTTTAATTTTTTATATCCATAGCACCATACTGAAATAATGCATTTGCAACTTGATTGAGATTTCTTTAACTTGCTATGATGTCTTTCATGTTTTCATTAATTATCCCACAAAATATCTTTCTTGTATGAAAAAAAAAATCCATGCAATGAATATACTGGAGTTTATTGAGTCTTAGTTCTTTTGTGGTGATTTGAGTTATCATCTTTTACTATTATAAAACACGATGGCACTGAATAGTACCTTGGCTTTTCTTATTTAGCACAAATTAGAAATTTTATAAGATCAATTCCCAGCTGTAGAATTAATTCTCAAAAATCATTTGTATTTTGAATCTATAATTATAAGGGAGTGGGGGCACTTGGAAAATTTATGTATGTAACTATTCACTGTTTCTCTTAGGTTTATACTGTTCTAAAAATAATGTCTGCCAAAATTCTTTTCAAATAAAATGAATCAAAAGGGTAAATGATCAAGAAATAGAATTGAGCACTTTATGTGATTAAGTGTTCTACATATACTGTACTGAAAACACAACAACAAACGCAGGCTAACATGCATGTGTGAGAGGATGAAGAAGTAGATAAGCTGTGAGCCCCATGGAATCAAAAATCACATCTATGATCCTGAAATCCTACAATTAATGATTAATTTACAGTAATCATATTTTTATGAAGCACACATGCCATTGTGAAAATTCAAACATGGAGGGGTTAAACCTATAGCACTCAAGTGTATCCTTGACATTTATGTATCCATCTTCCTGGGTATCCCCTGCTGAAGACCCCAGGCCTCATGATGAGCACTGAATCACTATTCTCTAAACCACCTGCCTGGCAAAATGACACTCAGCATCAAGTCCAAGCTCAAACACTAGGTGATTGACGGTGCATCCTGCCATTTGTTTATGAGACAGTGTCCTCTCAAGTGTGACAAGTAACTTCAAAACAATATGTAGAAATCACCAAGCATAGAGTGCTCAGGGCTGAAACTACTCTGGCATGGAAGGAAAGGGAAGCAGAAAGAAAGAGGTGATCACATGGGCTCATTTGACCTGCTTTTGGGTTCCATCTGCAGGCAATTTTGTGTGTAGTGAGCACTGGCCTGGTGCTGTCTGGGCCAGAGCTACCCATCCCACTCTGAAACTGTGTACTCTACATGGTTCTTACAGATTTGTTGTGTTATATTTTATTTATATGGAAAGTGTACTATGTTTTCCAACTTAAGATCTACTCACAGACTTTGGAATCTTTAATAAAATTTGTGAGTGAACACATACTTTTCATAGTTAGTAGTCTTATGGGAGAGATCCACATGCTATAGCTGGATAACTGGGTTTTAAGTGGAGTTATTGTCATGGGTGATGGGAGGTGATTCACACCGGGCTTCTGTTTCCATGTTAGGAAGTATGACTGAGGCACGCACCCTTCACTAAAACCCATTGCTGTCCTTCGGCTGCATTAGTACCTGTCTTGTGGCCGTGACAAAAAATTACTTGGCAAGAGCAACTTAAAGAAAGTAAAGTTTATTTTGGTCAATTTGAGAGTAGAGTCCAGTGTGGCAAATGCTCACATTTCAGTCAGTGTCAGGAAGCACTGAGCTATGAATGCTGGCACTTGGCTCTCAGCTTCTTATCTCCTTCTCAGTCAGTCAAGGACTCCAGTGTATTTTAATATGTACACGTTAATATGTAGATTATATTATGAGACAAATTATTAATTGCATATTAATGTGCACAGATTACAATTAATGAACAATTGACAAAAAATAGTGAGAGCAGAGCCTAGGATATAGCTCAATTGATAAGAGTGTTTGCCTCACATGCTTGAAGCCCTTGGTTCCATCCCCAGTGGTAAACAAGACAGATGTGGGTGCACACAACTTTAATGTCAGTACTTGGGAGGAAGAGACAGAATGATAAGAAGTACAAGGGCACTGCATGTGGTGGCATACGCCTTTAGTACCAGCATAGAACTCAGGGTGGACAGAGGCAAGTGGGTATCTGGGAGATCTATACAGGAATTTCCAGGTCAATCAGAGACCCTGTCTCAAAAAAGACACAAAGAAACAAAGGAAGGGAGGAAGGGACGAAGAGAGAAAAAGAGAGAGGGAGTGAGGGAGGGAGGAAGGAAGAAAGAGAGAAAAGGAGAGAGGGAGGGAAGGAGGGAAGAAGGAAGGAAGAGAGAAAAGGAGAGAGGGAGGGAGGGAAGAAGGAAGGAAGAGAGAAAAGGAGAGAGGGAACAAGGGAGGGAGGAAGGAAGGAAGTGTTGTATTAAAAGCAAAAACCTAGCCATTCGATTTTACCAAATGAAGACTCGGAAGCCAGATATTTTCATAACATTAGGTAGCAAAAGTCCTTGAAGCTGATGTTGGAGAGATGGCTCAGCTGAAAGTGCATGCTCTTCTTGTAAGGGATCTAGTTTCAGACTCCAGTACCTTAGGATGAAAGCTTGCATGATTCAATAGCTCCTCTGGGCTCTGGAGCTACCTGTCCCCACATGGACCTCCTCATACACATGCACACGTCCTAAATAGGGGAAATAAATATAAACAAAAAGAACCTATAAACTTGAATGTGCGGCAAAGATAAGATCTATACCATTTCCATAGTCTTTGTGTGAGTCTGAAGGTATTCATAAAATGTTTCCTTTAAAGAAGTCCCATTTCCCTATCTACCCAATTTTCCCCCTGCAGAAGCCAGAAAACATTTTTGCCCAATCTCCACACATAACTCACAAAGAGGAGCCTACTAGGTATTAAAGTCACCTAAATTAGACCCCCTATCTTCCCCATGAGTGACATTTTCTTATACTTTACATAAATTCAACACACATCTAAAATGCCTTGATTATTATTTTTAAATATAACTGGATAAAAACAGAAACTGGGACATTGAGAACAAAGAAGCCATGAAGATTTCCACATGCCTGTCTTAGTCACTTCCTGTCACTGGTCTTCTCTGCTGACCAGACTCATAATTCTCAGACATAAGCCAAAGCATTGCAAGCCCTGGGTTGATAAAAGCCATCCCAACAGACAGCGGCTGAGAGATGGGCCTTGTCTGACAGAAGCTAGATTATACTACTCACGATGATTTAAGTAAAGAAAGATTGTCCCCATAAACAATTCCCTGGTGGTATGATTCCCCATGTACGCCTTTCTAGATGAAATATGTCTGCATATTCCTCCTCTCAGAATATGGCACAAAGACGTGCCAACTTTCTCTATCTCTAACCTTGAAAGCCCTTATTTTAATGTTTAAAAATGCAATGTAAGCACCAAATGGGATTAAATATCTATCTCCTGGGGTATGGGAGGTGGCTCAGCAGTTAAAAGCATTTGCAGCTCTTGCAAAGGTCCAGAGTTTTGTTCTCAGAATCCATGTTGTGCAGGTCACAATTGCCCATAACTACCATTCTGGGTGATCTGGAGTCCTCTTCTGGCTCTTTTGGTCACACATTATCATAAATAGTCATTCCACATTCAATCTGGGCACAAGGGTAAGTTCGTGCAAAACACCACTCCACTAGTCTTTCCCTGCCTCCATGGCAGGTAAGTATTGAGAGCAGAGGTAACTTGTCTCCTACCTGAAGCCAATAATTATACTGAATTACATGTCTCTTGGTGATACAAGCTCTTATCAAGCTCATGCTGGGCCTATTCAATTTCATTTCGATCTTAACAGAAATCCCCTGTCAATTGGAGACACAGTTTAGCAAGCTGCCCTCCCTCACCCCACTCGCCCACCCCTTCCTTCTCTCTAGTTTCTTAAGGATGGAGAATTTACTGCTCATGCCCTTACACCTATCTGCATTTGTTAACCACTGCCCTGTCTCACAGAGAATTTCATTGGTTAGCAGCCAGGAAAACACTCAATGAACTTTTCATTCTGTCAGTTCTCCTATCGTACCGGGCATATACATAATATAATTAAATGTCAAAGAAGTTTATGTGCTGTTTAAATGAGTAGAATGGATCTTGGATCTGGAAATTGGATTAGATATACGAGATGGGAGGAGGCGGACATTGTTTCATTTCCCTTGCAGACCTCCAAGACTTCCACTAGCTGTGTTTATTATGCAGTTACACTATAAATTTTTCCTTAGTGCTTTATGAAGTTCAAATAACTCCATTTATCAAAAGAGTATAAGTTATTTTAATGTTTTATTGGTATGGGAAAAAATAAGCTCAGTATGTGAAATATAATTCTTATGGAATCTATTTAGGGTAATGGGAGAAAGGAAAATGGGAGATGAATATAAGAAAAAATAAATGGGTGAATTTAGGAGATAATGGAAACAATGAATGGTAGCAAAGAATGAAGAAACACAGCATTGAGCCTTTCCATGTTTTGTAGCCTACAACTTCCTAGCTTCCAACAAGGATGAATGCTGATTCTCAGTGACTGTAAACTTGGATTTCAGCTTAATACTTCTACAATGCTGGTCAGGACCCACAAAAAATTAACCCAAGGATTTTGTTCACACAATTGTTAAATAGTGCAAGTAGAGTTCTGCCTCAGATGAATTCACAGGGAACACACACACACCATATATCACACAACTCTCTCTCACACACATAATATACACACACCAGCTCTGTGGGTGTTAACAAGAGAATTGTATGTATCTCTATTGACATGTAAATCTACTGTACTACACAGATGTGAGGCAGCACTGAAGGTGATTATCCAGCCTACAATGATAGCCAAGAAGAGATATGTTTTCCCATCAGGTGGATGTAATCTGACAAATTCACATTACAAGAGACATGATGGTATGGCTCTCCACTCTGTGTCTGCAGGGGACATGCTGTCTTCTGTATATGTTAGAATCTTAAGCATTCTTCCTTCTGCATAGTGGAATCTGGAACAGTCTCCTCTGCTCTCCTGTTTTTTTTTTCTTGTTTTGTTTTTTGCTTTGTTTTGTTTTGTGTTTGTGTTTGGTTTTGTTTCTTTTCAAAATACCTCTTCCTCTCTTAGAGACCTTGGAAAACTTATGAGTGACAACTCCAAAGCTGAACAGAATGTGGAGGCAATGTTAGGAATATGGGATTTCTCCACCCCTGATAACATTAGTTAGTATATACTCTGGTAGTGTTTATTTGATGCTGGCAAAATGTCAGAAACTCTACAATTATGCATATTTCTTAGGCCTTTTGAAGCAAAGTGTTAGAGGAAGAAAAACCATTATGGAATTTAGGTCTGTGTCTGAAGCAACAGTGAATATGGAGCAAGAAGGGTGAACTATGTCTGAATCACAGACATTTCCATCTTCATTTTGATTTTAAATAATTTTTATATATTGATGTATATTTTTGTACATTTTAAGACTTTGTGGCAAAATAGCATGTTTAGAATTTATTATAAAGTTACCTTTCTTTACAAAGAGCACCCTGTGTTCTAAGCCTATTACATAAATGATTTCAAAGTAATGCTACTTAAAATGGGGATATCAAACATCTATTTTCAAGAGTCAATGGAAAACAAAAAAAGATGGTAAAACTCAGTGCTGATAAAGTTGTAAGAAAATACTTACTCTTACAGGAATTTGAGAGAATCATAGCTTATGAAAAATGGCACTAAAGATAGCTTGTAAAAATTCATACATTTCAATAATATAATTTACCTTTAGTTTACACATAAGACACAATCAAGTAGGCCAGTTCTCATATATAAAAATTGTCTAATAAAGGAAGATAGTTAAATAAATTAATAACAGCCTACTATGTGTCACTCACTATCAAAGCATTGGAAACAATGATAAATACTGGTAGCATTTTAATATCATTCAGCTTCTATCATGGAGATATAAGAAATTCAATGAGAAGATCAATGTCTACTATAAGAGTTTGTGCTAAATGCTGTGAAGAAATATTAAGAAGAATATCGAAGAAAAGTCACAGGTGATGACTTCTGTGAAGGGTTTGGATAAGAAGGGGATGCCTGAGGTGATGATGTTTGGATAAGACCTAAATTGAGTGGGAATAGCTGTGTGAACTGAGCCCCAGGGCACCTGGGGAAAAATGGCTGTTTTGTAGAGAAGATGGCAGCAGGTTCAAGAATCATTGTGGAAGTGCCTGGGGCTAGAGCTGAGGAAGACAGAGGTGGAAGGAGAATAAGTCAGAGGGCAACAGGAAGGAACCTGTCTTCCAGGACTTCGCTGAAATAGGACGCAGGCTTTGGGTTTCCTTTCCCATTTGATCATGACAAGGTTAGTGCTACACACCACCTTCACAGACTGTAGAATCACCTCTGAGACAGGGTTTTCGGTGTGTCTGTTGGTGACTATATTGATTATCTTAATTGATGTGGGAAAATTCGTCTTAACTGCAGATGGAATCATTCTCTAGCTGAGATCCTGGACTGCACAAGCCGAGCAGTCGGTGAATATGCATTGTCCTCTTCTGACAGCAGATTCAATCGCCTTCTAGGAACTGGATAAACCTCTTCTTCCTTCAGTTGCTTCTTCCAGGGTATTTTATCACAGCAACAGGAAAAGAAACTTAGAGGCAGATGGGATGCTCCGAAGAGCTGCATGTCTAGGTTGATCCACAATCCCTGATTAAAGGTGCTTGGTTGGAAGAAAATTGCCATGGATTAGAAAAGAAATGTTGTTTGCCTGGGTCAGGAATTGGCAGTGAGAGATTTGGGTAGGTGTCAGGATTAGATTATGTTTATTAAAATTCTTTTAGAGCTATGGTGCTCAGTTTCCTAATGGTCCTGCCCTATTTATGCAGTTCCTCATGTTGTAGTGACCCCAAGCCAAAATGTTATTTTTGTTGCTATTTTATAACTGTCATTTTGCTACTGTTGTGAATTGTACCACATATCTGAGTTTTCTAATGGTCTTGAGAACCTCTGTGAATGGGTTGGAAGTTGGGATACACAGGTTGAGAAATGCAGTTTTAGATTCCATTTCTAAGATTTTTATAACATAGAATGTGGGTTGTGAGGGGAAACAAAAGCTTAGAAGAGTCTCTGGGGTGAGTCTAGGTTGGTGAGAGATGACAGTGATAAAATGGCTACAACTCTGAGGAGGAAATGAAGAGGGGATGATGGTGGGGAGCAGTTCCTCTGTGCTCAGAGGCTAACAGAACTGGAAACTGTGAAACATTGTTACAACGTCCCTTGTGTGAGGCTGGGTGTGCATGCCTGTGTGAATATCCTTTTGTGAGTGTGTGTTCACATCTTATTGTGTATGTATCCATGTGTGCATGACTGCTTGCACTTCTGTGGGACACTGACCAGTGTGTTTTTTTTTTTTTTAAGCAGTATTATTTGAACCAGTTAGAGCACTCCAGCTGACTCTGATTTCCTTTGTCATTTCATTCTCTGTTTTCTAAATTTCTTACTATAAACATATGTATTGAATCAGGAGGAAAAAATCATTTGAAATAGCTTTGAAGATCATGGAGAAAGATAATTGGGGTAAAATGTGGTTGAAAAAAACTCAGCTGTTAGAAAAATCACTTGAAGCAGCTGACAAACACAAAACACAGCTGGCTTGGAGGCTGAGATTTTATATAATTTGAATTAAGTGTCTCTGCTGAAATGAAAAAGAGACTAAAGGAGACGTCTCTTTATACTAAGAATATTGTCATTTATTTTCTGGTTTGAACTAAAAAAAATGAACCCAGAAGAATATTCTCAGTAAGTTTTGGTGCTGTGACTCTTCAGCAAGATGCAGGGAGAAAGGGGCACTGATCATAATGTTCATATCCCTGAGGTAGGCGATAGAACTATCAGGAAGCACTGTATACTGTTTAAGGATTGTTGACTATCCTTCAGAATATATGGATTTGCTTTTCAGGAAAATGAAACTGTATGTCTAAATAATGTCAAGAGTGCTTTTACATTCTAGCTGGAGAGATGGCTCAGCAGTTAAGAGCACTGGATGCTCTTCCAAGGGACCTGGGTTCCAGCATCCTCATGATGACTCACAACCATCTTCTAGTTCCAGAGGTTTCAGTGCTCTCTTTTGGCACAAAGGCAGACTCATGTGTGGTGCACAGACATACCTTCAGGCAAAATACCCATACATGTAAAATAATATTTTAAAATAATGTTTTTAACTATCTTAAAATACAGTATGTATGTGTATGTATTTACATATGTGTGCATGTATTGTGTATATTTGTTTGTATATATGTGTGTATATTTGTGGTAACTTTGTTCTAGATTTTGAATTCTGCCTTCCTATGTATTAGCATGTGTTATTCTGACAATGGTGGACAGAATAAAGATCTGCCATTGTCTCAGTTCCTAGTCCAAGAAAGAGCTTCGGCTACCTTCCTATGGAAAAGAGCATCTGCACATACGGTCAACTAAGGACTCTGAGATGGGAAAATGGTACTAGCTTATCCACATAGGACCAAATGCATCATGAAACATCCATTCCAGAGAGTAGGCCAGGAGAAGTTTGAACACAAACAGCAGAGGGTATGAAGGGAGGTAGAGGTATGCAGATGCTGAGTGTGGAGAGCCAAGTTGTGTGGTCACACAACAAAAATTATCACAGCTTCCCAGAACTACAAAAAACAAGAAACTCTCTCCTCTAGAGTGTTGAGAAGTATACACCTGGCTAGGATTTTGATTTCTCCCAAGGGTTACAAATGTTCAGTTTCTGAAGTCTGGAACTGTGAGACAGAGCATTTATATTTTTTTTCCTACCAACACTGTGGTAGCTGTCACAGTAGCCCCAGGAAGAAACTATTGTAGTCTTATTACAGAACTCATTTTCAAGCTATCAAGACCCAGGCTAGACTGGTTTTTTTTACTGTTTGCATTACAATTCTTATTCATCACTTAACTGCTTGTTAAAGTCTATTTGTTAGTCATCAGTGTCCTGCATTTTATTTTATTGCACAGAAAATCTTCATAATCATTTATAAAGATCTTCAACAAACTTTTTTTTTCATTTCCACAAATATATCAAGGGCTCTAACAAATCCTCTAGATAGGAAGTTTCAATTATTAAAATATGTTCACACATCTAGGAATCTTATTTTATACTCTTAATTGAATCTGCATGTTTCCTTAGATATGTGGATATTTCTTACTGAATGTATTTTAATATTTTAAATATACACACACACACACATACACACACACATATATAAATGATTCACTGTTACTTCAATAATTTGTGCTCTGTGATAAATAAAAAGGCTTTTAAAACATAAATGTGGATTATATAAATGGAAACAAATATAAGAGTAACTACACTCCTGAATTTGTGTGATTCTGGGTACAATTTACCTTTGTGCTAAAGAACATAGTGGAAAGTATACTGTAGGTCCACAAATAGATTATTTGTATTGTGACATATTTGACTATCTCCCCAAAAATAGTTCATGTGAGGTAGTAAAATTTTTATGAAATAAAGGAAAATTACTGCAATAGATGGTGGACATTGGATTCACAAAAAACAATACTATGTAAAAGTAAGTTTTATTTGCTAAATGAAATTGTCATCTAGGAGGCTTACTACTGAATAAGTTAAACCTTTCTAGTTCTTTCTGAACTATGGCTGGCTGTTTCAACTCAGCTCTGCTGGTTCAAAACTCCTCTCCAAGCTTACTGATTCTAACTGGTTTCTCTCAGATTCTCAGTGAATTGCTATGTTTGGCTTCAAACTAATCCTAGTAACCTCTTCCAATCTTCTGGCTCCTCTCATTCTCTATTTTTTCTTCACCTACTATCTATCTCTCCGAATACACTTATCAATAGGCAATTTGAAAAGAGTTTTTTTTTAACAATTTCAGAACATAATAATATAATGTACATGGAATAAATAGTGTGTTATATTAATGGATAGGCCCAAGAATTTGAATATATCATCGGTCTTTAATTCAGTCCTATACTGATGATCAGTCTCTCAAATATCAGTAAATTGATATTATACCATATTGCATAGTAATATTCAACATTCATAATATTCCAATTTCATAAATAATTTTATAAAAGTGTGTGTAATGAATTTTGATATTGAGCAATTATCTAGACATAATGAAACAAAGTTTTCCCAAGAGGGTACCTGTTACTACAGAGTGCCATTTCTGTAAGCCATTGTGTTTAAGCGATGACCCAGACAATCTTCTGTCTCTCCAGGAGGACTTGTAAGACTCAGCTGTTAGATGTGCCTACAACTATGATTTCTTGAACTGTGTTCAAAGCAAACAACACAGGGATGAATACTTGAAATAAATTGAAGGAAGCCATGCATATACTTTGAGACGCTTCTCCCAAAGGGGATATGGGGCTTGTTTAACTTCTGAAGCCATGAAATGCAGCGGCAAACATGGAATTCTGTCTGTAGATCTCTCAGAAGGAAAGCCAGTGCTCAGTAAAATACATGGTTGCATGGCCATATTTTGCATGGGGTCTATTCTCATCCCTTATCCAATGTCTGATGGACAACATGTGAGCACTGCAGTCAGTACTGCTGTATTACTGAAAATCTATATAATAAAAACACGAGAGCCTGAAGAAATTCTGATATCAAGTAGCCTTACTTTGCTAATAGGCAGTTCATATCCAATCCAAACAATGCACTGTAAGTGACAAACATATGTAAATTGTAAAAGAGATATTTTATATTAATGAGAGGTATATGCATGATGGCCTACATGTTTGTAAGCTTATCATGTGCATTTTTGGGTCTCGTGAATCCAGAAGTGGACTTCAGATATACTGGATATTTATTTGCTTGCTCGAGTATATGCTAGGAACTGAACCTGAGTGCTATGCTGTAGTAAATTTCCATGTTTTCTAGCCATTCACTACTCATGTGCTTGTATACTTTAATATTATTTTAATAGCATGCCTATGTTTTCAATATATTGCCACTATATCTGCCATGGATTTTATTAATTGCTTAGCTCTATATTTTATGCATAAGACATTTTATGTTTTAATAAAATCTGCCAATATTTTTCATGAATTCATACCTCCTATTAAATTAATAAAATTCTTCTATAATTTCTGTAAACTATTATTTAAATTGGGCAGTATTTTAGCTCTCTTGTCCCTGCAAATTTTAAACTAAGGACATATTTGCCCCTTGCCAGAACATTTCTTCTCTCTAGGGATTATCAGGCTTCCAGCCTTGAGCTTAGGACTATTCTGTCTGGTTGACATGGGCTATGAGGATGTTCTACATCCTGATAAACACAAAGTGATACTGAGGACAGGAAATAAGCAATGATCAATAATTCTAAGTTGAAAAGTCTTCTCTAGAATGAAGTCGAAAGAAATTTACAATGAAATATTAGGGATAGGGAGAAAATAACGATTTTGACACCGATTAAATTGTAGTCCATCAAAACTAACAAACATTTTGAGAATTGTTAGTTTAATAGCCTGAAGATAAAATAATTTCTTATATCACTTGAAATATAACACAATAAAACACTTGGTAAAGCATATCAGTTATGTTTTGCAACAAGATGGTGTGTGTGTGTGTGTGTGTGTGTGTGTGTGTGTGTATAAGGCCCAGCAGGAGAGAGAATTCATTCCTCAGGCATACACTGCTGCGCTTGGGTTTGTATTACAGACAGGGTTCCTTCTTGGCCTCACCACACATTTAACTCACCACATATGCTATGGTGACTTGAAATGGAGCCTCGGGGATCCTTCTGTCTCCACAAAACCTCAGTGCAAGAACTATATAAATGCACATCGTTTTTCCTGGGTTAAGTGAATTCTAGGAGTTCCAGGGAACAAAATCAGGTCATGTACATTGCCAAATGAACTATCACTCCCTAGACCTTTTCACTGTGTGTGTGTGTGTGTGTGTGTGTGTGTGTGTGAGAGAGAGAGAGAGAGAGAGAGAGAGAGAGAGAGAGAGAGAGAGAGAGAGAGAGACTTGTTTATAGTTATTCATGTGCTGCCAGTCCAATGAGCTTTAAGGATCTGTCCATTTCTAAGGTCCTGAAACTGGAATTAAAGGTGAACATCAGCAAGCCCAGATTTTGTTTTTCTTTATGTGTTCTGGGGGATCAAACTCCAATCCTCATGCTTGAATGGCAAACATTTTACCAACAGAGCTCTCTCCCCATTGAGTTTCACTACATTTCTAAAGACTATGATAGCAAGAGCTGATCATCAAATTTCTTAAGGCTCTCTTTCCTCCTCCAAGAGCTGGCTTCATTCACACTAATGCAGGAATTATTTCCAATCTAAGGATATAGTTCTTGCTTTCTTTTTAGAATAAAAAAATGACCAGGAAATGGATAAACCTTACACAACAATCTCTGTTTACTTTGACACAGACTCTCCTCTGACCTCACCAATAATTCCAACAGACCAGATTTTTCCACTCCATGAGGGATGCTGCTGAAGGATTGGCAGCTTTTACTTCCTAGTACACCATTCCCAGTCTTCAGTAAAAAGTCCAGTATTAGTATATATATATATATATATATATATATATATATATATATATATATCCCTATATGGAGACTGTTAGAGGGATAAACCCTCTCTAAACATAAATAGATATTCCTATGGTAGCAGTTTGGAAGTTTCAGAGATCTTTTTTCTTATGGTCTTAGGAATAAATAATACCCTGTTGATATATTGATGGATATGTATGTCTTGTTTGTGAATTTTTAAAGGTTTACAGCAGCACATAATACTTCTCAGATATAAACTTTGTTATTCCTAAATCTCAGCATCCTCTTCATAATGCCATGCAGATCATCTTAATGTGGCCAGTTATGGTGAAATGGAAGTTACTTTGCAAAGATCACTGTCCCTAAGTTTATGAGTCTTTATCTATGTTAGTTTCTTCTTCCTCCCTGCTCTAAGAACACTGAAGCATTTCCCAAAAAGCAGGACAGTTAAAAGGACAAGTTACTCGGGG
>NW_022196903.1:74347405-74354037 GCF_008632895.1 Mastomys coucha
GGGGGTGGATGGTTTCCTCTTACCGAATTACAACATTGGTATATAATGAGGATGCTTAAAGAAAATAAAACAATAAAATACTTAAACTAAGGTAATTCCAAACTCCATCCTTCATTTTCTTTCTAAGACTTGACAAATTGTGTTAAGAAGAAAATAATAATATGTGTGTCTTTTGATACTCATGGTAGATGTCAGAAGAGAGCAGCCATTACTTTGGAGCTGGAATTAGAATGTTGCAAGTGCTGGGAATTGAACCTGTGTTCTTTGCAAGTGTAACAAATGTTAAACTTCTGAGTTATCTATCCCTGCATAGACTGTATAAACATCAGCCAATGGACTAGTAATCATTGGTAAATACATATAGTACCTAAGATAAATCACTTGTAGATAGTTTTATAGTAGTTTTTGGAAATATATGACCAATGTTGTTTGGAGATATTGAATATAGGCACATTACTTAATTTTTAGGAAACAATGTCCAGCCTGCCTTCAAATTTATCTTGTAATTGAAGATGATATTCTGATCCTCCTGCCTCCACCTTCTCTTGGTTGGGATTACTGATAGTCACTATCTGGATCCATGTATTTACTGCTGTAGATTGACCCAGGGTGCTATGCTAGGCTAACACATTATCACCAACAGACTTAGCAGGGTTTTTTTTTTATAGTTTTGATCTTCCATATATTGATTACATGGATACACAATACTCAAATTCAAAAGTCTAGTTTCATTTCACATTTCCTCCTCTAGAGCCTCCATCCCTGAAGTGCAATAATTACTTGTCAATACATGTGGTTCACACCCTTAGCACCCAGTAACATCTGATAGTAGAAACACTAAAGAGGAAGTGAGCCAGACATGAAAGATATTAAGGCAAATGTGTCTCCTCTAAGTTTTGTATTTCACAGCATGAAGAATTCACCCCATTTAAGGTGTTTCTGGCCTCTACTTGCCTATGCTAACTTGCAGTTACATATTATATCAGAAACCTTTGATTCTCTAACACCAGTAAAATTCGCTTTTCTCACCAGAAAAAAAAAAAGGTAATATTTTCAGAGTTCTAAGAAATCTGTGGAAAGTCTCACTTGCTCTCAGAAAGGAGCAGGGGACGACTCATCCTTGCACCAAAACCAAACAGACCCACAAACAAAGCATGAAGTACTGGGAAAGATTAGGACAGTGAGCAACCAGAGACAGAAGGCCAGTAGGAGAGCTGTGTAATCACTAGGGCTCCTGAATTAAGTGTTTCCATGCACAGCACCAGAAGAATAAGGGTGAGTATCCTCCTAATCTGAAAATAAAACATAACCAAGAGTCTTCAGTAATACAAATTTATAGAAAAGTATGCTAATGGGGGACCCTTGGGAAACAAGAGAATCTTACAGACTCATGGAGAGTTCCCAAAGTGATGAACCTTACAGGATTACTTTTTATAAAGTAGTTTCTTTTTAAATATCTTTTTCTATGATAATTACTAGAAGACTTTGCATAACTTACATCCTGGCCCAAGTATATGATTGAATAGCCTCTACACACACACACACACACACACACACACACACACACACACACACACATACACACATACACATTCACACACACACACATTCATACTAGTACACCAGGCATTTAGGGTCCCATTGCTATTATGAAGTAAATTCTGAATTAATGTGTGTGTGTGTGTGTGTGTGTGTGTGTGTGTGTGTGCATGTGTGTTCTTTGGTGTTCTTTGGTGTTCTTGTGAATGTCAGAAAACAATCTGTAAGAGTCAGTTCTGACAGCATGCAGCAGAGATCCCTCATCTCTGTCTGCACAGGTCTGAGATTAAAGAAAGGGCAATACACATACCCACATTTTTTTGTGGATACTGGATATCTTTGCTTTTGTATTCACACTTACACAACAAGTTCTTTATACACTGAAACATCTCCTTATCCTGACTTCATTTTTGTACTGTGAGATGTGATATTTATTTGCATATTTGTTTTGATCTATTGCTTTACTGTACATGGTAACTACTGGAACATAATTGTGCTAGAGCTTGAATACTATAGCAAAATTCTTATACAGAATTTTAATCTCCTCTCTTCTCTCTCTCTGTCTCCCCTTTGCTCCCATTCTCATATTTCTCTAAATAAGGGAATTTATATTTTAAATATTCTGTCTGCTTCTAGGATTGCATGCATAGATAGACAAAAGCCAAATTACATTTTTTAAAAAGAACAATATAATAGAAAAACTGGGACACAATGAGGTTTATAACTTAGATCTGATATGGAAATTTGAGTGGATGATAAGCTAAAGCTATTTTTTTTCTCAAGAATTCTCTGGAGTTTTCTAGTCTATTTCAAATCAGAAAGTATTTTGACTTGATTTCCTATGTCTAATAGTGTTAGAAATATAATGAGTCTGTGTTTGGATCCCATGCCTTGTGTCTATAGTGTGTCTGTAGAGTGTGTTGTTCTATGGTTTGATCCTGTCACCAATTTACACCATGATGTTGTTTCATACTTTTAAAAAAAATGGATGATATTATTGTGTCCTTTAGTTTGCCTTTCAGCACAAGACTCTTTGATATGTAATTCAGTAGTAACCAGCATCCACTGTAGTCTCCTGCTATCCTACCATGTTTCCCTATAAATACAGCAAGGAAAGATTTGTCCTCCACAAAGAATTAATGCTGAAGTATCCCATTTCTCCCTTAAATACCTGAACTCATTATTTGACTTACATCTCACCATCTGTTTGATGCTCCTATTAACCTTCTACATTTTCTGATAAATTCTCTGATAACTACCTATAAGTACTGCTTTCCTTTTTTTTCCATTCTAAGTACTTCCATTGTTTCAAATCTACTAATGAATGTAGATTTGATCTAAGAACTTCGATTCTCTAAATAGATAATGCCTCTCAGTGCTGCTGAGATAATGGCAGTAGACAGTGGGGAGGTGTTCTGCACCACTGAAGGGATGAGAGCTCCTAATATGTCTTTGTTCAGAGCCAGCAAAGCAATGCCCATTAATAGAAACAAGCCAGATGATACTGCAGAGTAGACATGATGGTTTTATATTTTGAAAGGAAGAAAAAAAAATCCATGATGACCTTTATGATAACTTGCCTTCAAGTTCTAACCCTAGAACAGGAGTGAAGAAATCCAGCCCTAAGGTATACTCTTTATTAACACTAGGAAACTGGTTTTTTGTTTGTTTGTTTGGTTGGTTGGGTTTTTTTGTTTGTTTGTTTTGTTTTGTTTTTTAAACTTTTAAGCTTATAAGAGGAAGCCAAAGTATCAGAGGGAAGAAAAAAACTCATTCAAATTAGATAAGGAGAAAGAATAAGCAAGAAAGATTTCATCCATCAGAGCTAGCCCAGACTGTTCATACAGGGAGGAGAACTCTTATCTTCCAGGTCTGAAGGAAGATGCATTCTGTCTCTAAGTGAGAAAGATGGAGAGTGGTGATAAAAAGATGAAAATTAGGATCACCCCAAAGTGAAAGGATCTCCATTATCTGCCTGATGGAAAACAAGAAAGAGGGAGGTGTGGAAAAGCATATATTTGTCCCATGTGACTTTCATCCCTTCAGAAATGTTACCCATAAACCATAACACCTAGAATATAGTTCTCCCGAGTCAGCAGTTTTCCCCACAAAGTGGAAAGTTTTGTCATGTTTATGACTGATACTCAAAGATGAATAAGGAGCAGCATGAACAAGCAAGGGTATTACAAACTAATACTTCATGTTCTTACTGAACCTAATAATTGAAATCCTTTTATAAAATAGTACGCCATTCGACCTGAGAAATCATCTCAATATTCAACTGAATGCCCTTCTTCAGTAAGGCAGAAGCCTCCTAGAGAGACTGACATCAGTCATGCTGTTTGAGCTATGCTTTGCAGAATACTTTTCCTGAGAGAAGGAGATAATTATTCTAGAGAGGAGATGGGTAGTCAGCAGGAGGTTGGTACAAAATATGGAGATGGAATTCCTATGGAGAATCCCAACTGTGTTATCTTTTCTCCTCTGTTCTTCAGCTTACTCTATCATTGCTGATGTGTGTAGAGTGTGAATCAATGTGGATGTCATTGATAGCACCTCTTTCACATGGCTGTTCTCTCTCCATGATGCAGGTGGGTTGAATCTGATACAGGCTAGGATTGAGCTTTATCATTTGAATAGATGGGTAACTTGCAGAGAGAATACTTTGACATGTTTTTTGCATTCATAGATTATTGACTATAAAACAAAGACAAGATTTGTGATATGCACAAAAAACATAGTAGGCCCCAAAATGAATGGAAGAACATATTACCCATCTGGCTGTATTGGTTACTTTTATATGATTGTGACCAGATACCTGAAAGAAACAATATGAAGGAGATTAGCTCACTCTGGCTCAGTTCCAGTGGGTTTTTGGCCCAGTGTTAGTTACTCCTATGATCTTCATTAGAACAACAAGATGGAAGGAACCCAGAGCATCGAATGCCCATTCATATCACAGCAGATAGGAAACAGAGAGACTGGAAAGAAGCAGCCGGGGATAATACTCTTCCAGAGACCCACCCCTCTTGCTAGCCTCCATATTTTCTTGGACCAAATATTCAAAACAGGAGGCTGAGGAAGACATTTTGCATTCAAATCATAGTATGATTCACATATAATGAAGATAATTAAGATTTATACTCTCACTGTACAGTTTCCTTTCTGGAATAGTTATGGAAACTAATCATCACATTGGTTCCATTATGTTACCTGTATTTGAGCACAGTGCAAAATTAGGAAAGGCAGAAAACCAGATAAAGCAGTCCCTTGTTTTAAAATCACAAAGTCTTCAGAGAATTGAGATGAGAATGCGCTCATGGTTGACCTTCCCAGAATGTGACATCCCACTTTTTTCGGTGCCTCTACACTATGATGTCATGTGTGCACTAATCACCTACTGGCCATTCCAGGTTCCAGATAAACTGTTGCAGTATCACATTAACTGTCCATTATAGTGCTCGCTTGGGTTCATGGTTTTAAGAATTTATTGGATACTATATAAACAAATACTCACTCTGTGGTAATTAGGTTTAATTGTCAACTTGGCCATATCTAGAATCAGCTGAGAATAGGGCATTAGTGAGGGAGTAACTACAATGGGCTTGTCTGTGGAAATGCTTGTGAGAGAGTGCTGTGACTAATCTACGTGTATAGACCCAGCTAGAGTGGCAGGCACAGTTTCCTAGGTAAAGAATCCTGAAATAGATAAGGGGTGAAGAAACTGATAAGGGGTGAACACTGACAAGTAATAATCTCTCTTTGCTCTTGATTGTGGACATTATATGAAAATTTGCTTGAGGTCTTATCATGACCATCCTTTCAGACCTGGAATATGAAGGCAAAAAACATTTTCTTCCTGCCTTTGGTCAGGTTGTTTTGTTGCAGCAAAAGACATGTAGCAAAAACCTATCTGTATCCTTTTCGCTCTTTTATTGTCCTGACCAAATACTTAAGAAATTTGAAGGAGGAGTTTTGTGGGACTTTGTGGTTGTTTCTGCATGTTTTTCATCTTGTTTTTTGTTGGTATTTGTTTGTTTGCTTGTTTTTTGTTTGTTTGTTGCCTTATAGTTTGAGTGGATGCAGTGCACAAAGGAAGAAAGCCTTGGTAGGAGGAATGGAATGTGTGTGACCACATTGTACCAACAGAAAACTGAAACCATAACTGGGGCCAAGTTGTGAAACCTGCAGGCTCCCACCTCCTGCCATCCAACTCTCCAGCAAGGTTCCACCTTCTAGAGGTTCCACATTACCATGACCATCTCGAGAACACATGATCAAACTCATGATCCTATAGAAAACATTCCAAATTAACACCACAACAAGCCATCCAGAGATTGAGGGAGGCTATTTGTGGGGAGAATTGGGACAGTTTGCTCTCCACAAACTACTTTCAGGTCATAACAAAGTCCTGCACCTTTTGTTGAAATGTACAATGTATTTCTTTCAGTTGACAAAGCTGAACAGAATATAACAGTGTTGGAAACAAACTATCATAATGTACACACTTCTTTATACTCTTAATTTATCCTAGTGTGGGCTAGATGAAGTAGGGTGGTCAGTCCTGACCCCTGCCTTAATCTTATTGGCTCATGGCCTTCGATCGTATCTGTAATTCTCCTAGTATTTAAGGGGAGTTCTTATGACCTAATCCTAACCTCAAAACTAAGCTTAACTAGAATGACATCACGGGCCTAAACTCTTTGACACTTCAGTTCTTCTTACTGAAACTTAAGCATAATTTTCTAGTGAGAAAAACCTTGTGATTCAAAAGGCTTAGAATTTAGTATTGGAGAGATTTCTCAGCAATTTACAGTGCTCTTGAGCTTGCAGAGCACTAGAGTTTACTTCCCAGCACAGGTGTGTGAAAAATAACTCCAGCTCCAGGGGATCTGATACTGTTTTCTGGTCTCAAAGGTTACTTGCACTGACATACATAAGCACACACACACACACACACACACACACACACAAGTAAAATATATTTTAAAAACAATTAATCCTAGAATACAAACCAGTAAGCATGGCAATGATTCCCTGTTATCACTATAAGACAGCTTTCTCATCTCTCTCTCTCTCCCTCCCTCCCTCCC
>NW_022196903.1:74354105-74367182 GCF_008632895.1 Mastomys coucha
TCTCTCTCTCTCTCTCTCTCTCTCTCTCTCCAGGGTTTCTCTGTATAGCCCTGGTTGTCCTGGAACACACTTTGTAGACCAGCCTGGCCTCAAACTCGGAAATCTGCCTGCCTCTGCCTCCCAAGTGCTGGGATTAAAGGCATGTGCCACCACTGCCCAGCGGCTTTCTCATCTCTTACGACATAAAATCCCTTTCTCCGTAGTCATGCAGGAGCTAATGGAAATGCTATGTATGAAAAATGGTGAACCCTATGAACCACAATGTCCTGAAAATCATGAACACTGTCATCACAGATTTTTAGTACAATAGCGTGTTTGTATTTAAGACTCTTCAGCGCTGGATGGTGGCTCAGTGGTAAAATGGTGCTCTTACTCTTTAAAAGGACAGGTGTTTTCTTCCCAGTATTCATGAGGGGTGGCTTACTGCTGTTTGTAACTCCAGAAGATCCACCTTTAACACCTATGGAAACCTGCACTCATGTGCACATAGTCACACACTAAAGCATTATATATATATATATATATATATATATATATATATATATATATATACTTACATATGTATAATGCTTTAGTTACACGAACACATATATATGTATATACATACATACACATGTATATATGTGTGTGTATATATGTATATATCTGATACTCCCTTTATAAACAAACTCCCAGGGTCTTTCTTCTGAGGTTTGTAGAGAATACGCTAAAAAAAAAAAAATCATTAAGAACTGAAAGATGACTCAGCACTAAGGAGTGTATATGCACAGCTCTCACAGAGTTCCTTGGGTTGAACTACCAGCACCCACATGTTGGCTCAAACTATCTGTAACTCCTATTCCAGGAACTTTGAATCTCTTCCGGCCTTCTTGAGCACAGAATAAATGTATGCCCAGAAATACATGTAGGAAAATACCCACAGGATAAACTTTTTTTAAATAAAAGAAAAATAAAAGGACAGTTTCACACAATCATATGACTACTCTTATCTCTTGTGCGGGTACCTTTAAAAAGTCAGCATAAAATTTGATTTAAACTAGATCTTGCTTTATAAGCTTTACTGCACTTATTTTGATATTATCTCACTATTTTCCTTGGATGTCATTAATCTCAGTCATTGCCGTATCCACATGGGTTAAGTAGAGAACATTAAACTTTGTGTTTTTGCTGACGTTCCAGTACTGGTAAAATGTGACCTTGTGTTCAAGCTCATTTTTGTTCTGATTGAGTTAAAGACAGGTTATTCACTCATTGTGTTTGTCTTGATTCTGTATTGAAAATTACAATATCTGATAATAGAGATCCAACATAGTGAGAGCCAGGGCAGGTCATGTGATTAGATAACACCTTCTGAAGTCTAACTCTTACATGTTGCTCTCACACACAGGTTTATCTGGCTTAACCTGAGGGCAGAGTCAATTGCTGCTCTGTGCACATTTCTGTAGGACCTTGTACTTAGCTCAATTACATTCATTCACACACTGCTGGGAGTATTTATTTACTAGATTCTCCCACTGCCCTATGACCTTCTTCAGTTTTAATGATGACTGTATCCCAGCACCTGGGATCAAAAATACACTCCTAATAACTGCAAGAATTCTAAGAGAAATTTCACTTCCCACGTAGTTTACATGTTCAACAATATGCCTTGAATGTTTTTATGTTTTTCTAATACAAATGATCTTTCCCAGAAAGTTTTGTCTTTTATTTTTTCAGATTATAATATAATTGCAACATTTCGCCCTTCTATTCCTTCTTCCAAACCCTCCGATGTACTCGCTTCTCTCCTTCAAATTCATGGTTTCTTTTTTTTAACCAATTGTGATTTCATGCATACATGTATATGTATAGAGGGACACTGCTGAAAGGGGGTGGAAATATTGTAAGAGCAGAGCATGAGCCAGTGTCCACTATGATACTGTATCTTCTAGTAATATCAGATGTTACATCCATAAAATCCCCCCAACATGACTACCCGAATGTGAGCTGAACAAGGATGACACCAGTGGACACACCAAAGTAGACAGGGACAACGCAATGATTAATTTTAATACCTTATTTCTATGTGGTGAGCTTCCTTCTGACACTAAACAAATGAATTTGTATAGAAAAAATTAAGTAAATAGTTTCTTATAAGGAATTCCTTCCCTGCTCACTCTATGGAGTACTTTCATTAGTAAATATTGATTCGCTGTGATAAACCATATATGATTACATTTTCCCCGTTTTTACCAGTGTGTATGCAAGTTTTGTATGTGCTTGTATTGTGTTTCCATTGTGTATGCACGTGTGCATGTGCTTGTATATGTGTATATACAGTGCACAGTTGGTGGTGGGAAGCATCCTTGCTTGCTCCTTTTATCCTGCTCATTTACTCTGGGAATCATGTTTCTTCCGTTCCATCTCCGACTGGAACTATAAGTAAACCATCACACACAAACACCTGGTGTTTGTGTACATTATGAACTCTGAGCCTCATGTTTGACAAGTCTGTTAACCACTGATATCTCTACAGGCTCAAAGTTCATTTTTTTAACTTACAAAAGTAGTTCCTTGGTGTTAGAATCTGATGTCTTGGGGGAGTGTACTCTGTACAACATACAGTTTTCCATTCAATTCTAATATCTCTTTTCGTATAAATCCTCTAATCTTTTCAAAATGAGAAATATGCTCCCAAGTTAAACAAATTACTCAGTTTTCCCATGAATTCCATCTCATCTCCCAGTTTAACCACTTATTTTCCATTTTCAACACACATGTAATGGTGACTTTTTTTCCCTACAGTGGCCTCAGTAGACAATCAGCTTCCCTTTCTGATGAGCTTGCACTCTGACATGAGTAAAACGCTTAAACACAATGGGGAGCCAATCAGAGCATCCTTGATAGAGTATTGCTGAGGGACATAATGGAGATAAATGTTATTATGAGCTAGAAATTGTCACTAATGGCAGGACAACCTTTTAAAAACAAACTCTCTAGGACAATTGTGGATTTAAGTAAGCTGCATGCTGCATCAAATATCTGATCAATCACTCATTAAGACCAGAGCTTATTGTGGCTCATGGAGTCCAAGGTCTAATCTATAATCCATTTTCCGCTTTGCTTTGGAGCCAAAGGTGAGGCGACACGGAGAAGGGTGGAGTACCCGAGCAGTCAACATAAGGAAGGCACTCTGAAGACACAGCCCTTCAAAGACACAGCCCTTTGAAGGCAGCCCCTCCTCCCTAGATGATTTGAAGTCCAATTCCCTTACTTACTGGTACAGTCTATTTCAGATCCCAGTAGTTTTGCCTTGGGGGAACAATCCTTATAGCTTGTATCCTTCTAGAGACACTTAAAATTTGGACTATTCACATACTGAGATTTCTCTGTCACCAGCATTTCCCACCCAAATGTTGTGTGTCCCAGGCTGGTATTATTTTTCTCAATCTTTCTTTTCTTAGACCTAACTTTACCCATCAGAGCACTGCTTCCTTTATACGCTATCTCTCCTTTTTGTGTCTTCCTTTCATCTTTCTCCGGCTTTGGATAGCAGCTTTCTATAGTACCTTCCTGTGTACATCCTCTTGTTAAGACTGAATAACCAGACTAAAGTCAGAAATTGATTTCACAAAATGACAGGAAGTTAAATTGTACCCTTTAACAGTCTTCACCATGCTCAGCTAATCATGATATTGGGAATTTACTGACTAGGATCACTTTGATTTCGATCTCATTGGCATGAGGAGAAGGAAAGAATCAATAAAGTGCTGTAACCATCCGCTTTTCAGTTTTCCATAAATTATTTTTTAAATATTTAATTTTACTATATGTGGATGGGTGGTTTTCCTACTTACATGTCTGTATGCCACATGTGTGCAGTACCCATGAAACCAAAAGAAGCAGTTGGATTTCCTGGGAATAGAATTACAGATGCATGTTAGCTGCTATGTGGTGCTGGTATTTGAACTCACACCTTCTGGAATAAGCAGCTTTTTAACTGCCCAGCTATCTTTCCAGCCTTTCCTTCATTCTTTGAGCCAGTTATTTTTGGTTTGTCATCCAGGAAAATAATGTACTTTTTTCCATTAATCTAGGAGTCTGTTGACACAAGATGAATACATTGGAATGGAATAAGAATCAAAGGATTCAGAAATTGCCTGAGGTAATCAGTGCCTCCCCAGATATCTTTTTTTGTTTAGTTGGTTTGTTTTCTATTTTTTTATTAGATGTTTTCTTTATTTACAATATCTTTTTTCCCAGGTTACCCTCCAAAAAGAAAAGAAAGAAAAAAGAAAGTAAAATAAAAAAACCAAAAACTAAAACAAACCCCTGTTCCCTCCCTACTCCCCCTGCTCACCATCCCACCTCCTCCTTCTTACTGGACCTGGCATTTTCCTATGTCCCTCTGCTATTTATTCTCTTGCCATTTGCTCCTCTGTAGACAAAAAATGGAGAAATGGTACTTGAAGAAACCTCCTAAGAATTAACAAATTATACAATACTTATTTGTAAGATTTACTAAATTCAGTGATGGCTACTTTTAATTTAGAGTATTATACCAATAAAATATGGAATAGAAAATATGCCAATAGTGATGAATTTGATTGTGTATCCCTCAGTGGGTGAGACAAACTTTGACTTATCATTTATGCTTCCTTGCCTTCTATCATCTGTTATAAACGCAATCTGTGCAATTTTCAAACCTATAAGAGAAAATGATTACTTGAAAAAAGTCATTTAAGTCTGTTTTGTTTTTACTGGTTCTTTTGGGAAGAGGACAAGACATGGCTTTTATACACAGGAATGCACCAACACTGAGGTTACCTACAGAAGACCTGCATAAGACCAAGCCAGTTAATAATTTAGCATGGCATGGTAAGAGGCCATCTGCAAGGTGAACTATTGACAGTTAATGGTGACTAAAGGAGGGAAACTAAATTACAAAAGTTTCTACTGTTCTATGAATAAGAAAGTCCTTACAATTTTTCTGTGACTAAAGGCACATTTTCTAGAAATGGAAGTAAAATTTGAAGGAGCTTTCCAAGGGCGCTCTTCCAGGTCACACTTTTACTCAGAAGATACTGGAAAGGTAGAGGCAGTCAGGAGTCTTGAAGCTCAAGTCTATGTTGTTAAGAAATCAGTCAAGTGTACTGATCAGAATGACTCCTATGGCTCTCTCTCCCATGGCTCATTTTGCTTCTAGTTGACCCACAGACAACTCTGTAAACCCTATCATGTTCTTCTCTGCTTTTTAATATCCATCATAAGTAAAGTCAACAATGTGATGGTGTACAGCCATGCTTTTGGGTCAAATTGGGATTTATTAAGCTTCCTGTACATTAAGCAAGTTTCATTTCCACTATGTATTTTCATCTCAGTTATATAAATCTACATACAGGCAGGTTTCTCCTTACTTAATATTTTAATAAATATTGATTTTTTTGTACCTCATGTTTTGATCAATTTCATTTCCCCCTCCCCCCAACTCCTTCCAGATCAAACCTCTTTCTTTACTCACCCAAAGTAATTGTGGTTCTGCTTTTTTTCCCTAAAACACATCAAATCCAATTTGTGCTGCTCAAATATCTTTGCATGGGAGGTCTTCCATTGTAGCACATTAACCTTACCAGGGCTACACTTTTAGAGAAAACTGACTGTCCCTATCCAATGAGCTATTCACGGTCAATAGTTCCTTAGGGAAGGGTGTAACTTAACTCTCAGCTCTCCACTCCATGATGAGATTTGGTCTGACTTGAGAGAGTGCATGGGTATTATCCTTGTTGCCACAACTGCTGGTTGCTGAGGTCATATGTGCAGCTGCCCTGCTGTTTCCAAAAGACAGTGGTTCTTTGTAGTCATCCACTACCTCTGACTCTTACACTCTTCTGGTCCTTTCTTCTGGAAAAATCCTCAAAGAGGTGTAGTATAGGTATTTCACTTAAGTCTGAGAATTCTCCAGTCTCTATTTTCTGCACATTGGTCAGTTGTCTCTGTTTTAATTATCACCTACTATATATAAAAGTTTCTCTGATTAGGGCTGAAAGCCATACCAATCTACTAGTATATGGATAAATTATAACATTCTGTTTAACAGTAGCTCCATTTAGCAGAATAATAGGAATAGGTTTTCCCTGAGAATCTATGGTCTTCTAGCAACAGGTTCTTGATTATGCTAAACATGCACTAGCCAATCATTTACCTTTCTTATAACATTTTATGAGGAAGTATTACAAATTCATCTTTAGCTTAGAATTTTTAGTAGTGAAAAAATCATAATGGTCATTGCCAGTTTGTCAAAATTGGAAAGGGGGAATCTCTCTGGATAAATTGCTTCCATCAGATTGGCCATGTTAATACGTTAGTATACATTTAGGGGACTTCTTGATCACTAATTGAGAAGGACACAGTCTAATATGGGTGGTGCCATTCCTGACCAGGTGATACTGGGCTATGTAAGAAAGGTAGTTGAGCAGCTAGTGTTAGCAGGCCAGTAAATTTCATTCCTTAGTGACCTATGTGTCAGTTCCCACCTCCAAGTACAAGGCTTGACTCTTCTTGTCACTTGGATTGCAATGTATTGTCACTTGGAGATTATAGAGAAAATAAACTCTTTCTTCCCTGATTTTTGTTATCCAGAGTTTTGTCACAGCAACATAGAAGCAAACTAGAACAGAAAACAAACACCAAACATGTTTTCCAAACAAGCAGTGAACATGTGTCCTGGATTACCATCGAGAATGTGATTAGTGCTAGAGGAATCCCAAAGGTGTCAAATTATCTGCTTTGATTTTCCCAGCCAAAGCTCACTGTCACAGAATTTACTTTTCCAGGAAGTTAGCTGAAGCCACCTATTTATTATTGAACATAGCTTATCTTATAAATTAGATCACTGTAATTTGATACGTTCTTTTGCCAAATTCTTCTAATAATTCATTTTAGCATATAAATTCTTCCACAAGTTTAACTTGAGGAGAAAAATCAGTGTCTGACCATTTGAAAAGTCTGTCTGTTGTTTAAAATTGTGCTAATTATTCATTCAGTAAGTTACTATCCATGAGTTACATTCAGATTATTCAGAGTAGATGTCAATGTCACCACAAGATCAGAATTTTCAATTACATGGTTAGAGTTCCTCCTTTGGTAACCTAAGCAGCAAGTTGTCTTTAGAGGACCTGCATGTAAATAATTTATTTGGTAAACTATCAGTAATTTGAATGCTGAGACAGCTATATTACAACAAAGGGTTGTGAACACTGTCGTTAGGGAACTTGGGGGGGGTTAGAATAAAATTCAAGACCCAAATTACTGTAGTATATCTCGAAGATCAATCTGCTGCTGAGTTTTCCATGAGCCTACCCATGAATTGAATTAGTTCTGTACAGGATAATTTATTTTACAATCAAGGTATTCAAGACAGCTGGGACTAACATGATTTTTCTGTGTGGTCCACTTACATCTCCATTTTCTCATTATTGCACTTTTGTGGAACTGAATATAGAAAACTTAACCACAGAATTGTGGTCCTAACTAAATAAATGGCTGGCTAGTTGTGTTGTAGTATTTTTTTAATGAATCATTTCAGATGTGCAATGACAAAATTAACATGATAATAGGAAGCTGTCCATGCGTAGTATATAGATACTATTACATTCAGCATCAGAAACCAGCATTGTCCAATAATAAACGTAACTTAAATGAAATGAAAGATCGCAGAGCTTCTAACTCTGAAAACATATTAATTATTCATCTTATGTTGTTATGGAGAGAAAGGCCTAAATATCAGCTTAATATCACTGCTCAATAAGAACTTGCAGTTCAAAATGCCTCCTACTGTCTACACTCTCATCACAGGCTCTAACCCTCTGGAACCACACCTGAAATAAAGTGTTCTTGTATTTAAAAAGGAGAGAGAGCTTCATAATGTCTTTACATATTTGCGAGTGATTTACTTATTCTAGTGTGAAAATGACAATATAGGGCCCAAATTTTCATTTGATCAAATATGTAACATTTTATGCTATCCCATAATTACTTTGGAGGCTACATAGAATCATAAAATAGTAATTACTCTACAATTTGTTTCTATGAAGGGATAATGATGTCTCATGAGAGGCTGTGCCATCATCTAACCATACAAATGCAGATGCATGCAGCAAACCATCAGACTGAGCACAGGGACTCCAATGGAGGAGTTAGTGGAAGAACCGAAGGAGATGAAGGGGTTTGCAACCCCATAGGAAGAACAACAGTATCAACCAACCAGACTGCCCAAAGCTCCCAGAACTAAAACACCAACCGAAGAGTACACATGGAGGGAACAATGCTCCAGCTGTATATGTAGTAGAGGATTGCCTTATTTGGCATCAGTGGGAGGGGAGCCCTTTGGTCCTGTGGAGGCTCAATGACCCAGGTGAATGCTAGGGCTTTGAGGTAGAAGTGGGTAGGTGGTTGGGGGAGCATCCTTATAGAGGCAGAGGACATAGGGGGTGGGATAGAGAGTTTGTGTAGGGGTAACTGGGAAGGGGGCTAGCATTTGAAATGTAAATAAATAAATAAAATAACCAATAAGGGTGAAACATCCTGTAAAAATAAACCTTTCCTTTAAAACCCGGGGGGGGGAGGATAATGAATTAAAGAAACTACATCATTTTTAAATCATTAATGAGCAGGTACCTATGTATTCTTTGGTAGAGCTGTAGTAAAAGTTGTAGTCAGAACTCAATATTAAATCCTGAGAATATCCCAGGGCATGAGGAATTGCTTTAACTCAAAGGGTCCATTGTATTTGGAAATTAATTTCCCAAACCAAGTTCCCAGTTTTCCAAGAATGGAAATTCACATAACAACTCCGTTTAAAATTCAAACACTGTGCTAACAGCCTAGTCATACAACTCAGACGGCAACAAGCCTTTCTTCAGCAGTTTCATCGATTAAGTTCAGGCATTCATTTTCTTCGTCTCAGTGTGAAGTTGCCTTTATGAAACACTGCACTTTAAAAGTCAGAGGTCTACTCACTTGGCACCTACTTGATCAAGTTGGCTACTTACTTGAGCTCAGATTAACAAGATGTTTGCACACATACCTCTGCCAGTCTCCTTTCCATTCCTCCGAGTGAGGTTTGCACACTCCCTATGTATTTTCGCCAGAAGTCCTCATCTCTAATCTGAGCCCATCACTGGGTATTTGATATCACAGCTTTGTATCACAGAGTGTCTGCTGCCTCCTCCTCCTAGATCCATGACTTCCCAGCATAGCTTCTCTGTTTCTCTGTGTCCCTCTACTTCACCAAGTCATAAGCTGTCTAAAACAGAGTCCTCAGCAAGCTGTTGTCTATTCTGCATCTGCTACACAGGGTGTGGTGAGACATATAGTTAAATAAATGTTTATCACTACAGAAAGTAGAAAGATAGGCAGAAATAAATTTGTTGTATTTTTTTTACCTGTTTTCAGTATATAAGTTCAATGATTTGATTAATAAAATGGCTATAATTTTCTTTTAATTTAGTATATTAAAATCTCATGATAAAAGTAATCTCTTTTGAAAATTTATTTTATGATTTTTGTTCTAGTTTATTAAAATCATTTTTCCTTTGTTAAAACTTAAAATTATTATATATTTACATCTAAGTCCCAAAATTACAATTTATTTCTTCATTTTATGCTGGTGGGATATATATTACTCCCCAAAACAACTACCTCTAGGGGTTATTATTATTATTGTTATTTTTAGTTTTTTTGTAAGTAGATGATTCTCTCAACAGTTTTTTACATAAAAATAGTGTACCTAGGCAAGCTTATGCTTAAAGTAATATACGGCAAAAACTTGAAAGATACATTTAAGGGAACCATAATCAATAAAAAGCTTAAATATTTTTATCTGTAATCTGTTTTAAGATCCTCTGTACATACTTTAAATTGGTCTCTCTTATAACAATTTAAAGTCTCTTAAATTATTTGAAAAATAAAATGGGCTTATAGTTATAAATCTACCGCCTTTTAATGAGCTTTAATTATCTTAAAACAAAGATGAATTTGATATTAATGGAATTCAGTAAATATGAAAATATATTATATTTATTAAATAAAACATACTATTTCAAGATCAAAACTCCTAAACCTTTATTCATAATTAAAATGAAGTATTGTTGTTGGATTTTTCATCATTTTTCCAAAATACTTTATACATATTAAGTATATTATATTATATAATATATAGTTGGGGGTGAATGTGTGTGTATATATGTTTTACAAAAACACATCTTTAGGAACTTTAAACTTTTATCTATTTTTTAATTGTTTCTTTGCTTTGAATCTCCTTTGTTTGTAGTTACTATGTTTTATTCCAATTCAACTTTTGGAAGGAAACCATATTTCTAAGTAGAACAATCTGAAAATACATAAATTACTCAAAAATCAGCTTAAGATGAATCATGTGAGTTTGGTCAAAGGGAAAAAAATGAACTGGACAAAGCAAAGCCAGCAAAGAAGAGTTTATTAAAGACTAGTGCTCTGGGGAGATGGCAGGGTCAGGAATGCCCTCTGCAGTAGGAAGAACAGGTTATGCGACATGGATTCTGGCTCCTGGCATTCTACAGTGACTGAGAGATAGAAGTGTCATCCCTTGGCAATTACAATTTGAACTGTTTGCTTTCCGATCCTTGAGGAAACTATGCCCAGGATATAGATGGTGAGAGTCTGAAAAAATTTATTGTACCTCTCAAAGGGAGAGATTTAGTTTCACAATAGAAACATATCAAGGGGAGGCAATCAAGAAGAAATACGTTTAAAGTGTAATCCTGCCGAGTTAAATAATAGGTAATTTTGTTCAGATCCATAACTATTTTACGTTTCTTTTACCTACGATTCTCTGTTCACAATCCATGACTTTTTTCCCCTCTCAGTATTATCAACGTTCCTTTAGACATTGGCAAGTTTCCTACTGTCTTTAGTCATCACAGTGTCTAATTTCAATTAGACACTCTAATGCTGTAAGAGGAAGTATTGTGGACTTAAGTTATTCTTAGTAGATCAGAGGCTGCAAAGTCAAAACTTAAGACCAAAATGATGCCTGGTGCATGCTATGATCTTGGGTCCTATTTGTTCCTCTGGATGGAAAGGATTTCTTTGAAATCTATTTTACAAGATTGCTGGGTTCCTCATGCCATAGCTAGCCCTCATGGACTCTCAGTACTACACTAGAGGCTATGATCTCAGCATATAGGAAAGAATAGACACTCATTATAAAACTCCAGCCTTATTTAAGTATTCACATTCTTCTATAGCTTATGTCATGAATTTGACAATTATTTATTTGTTTTTCTTTGATGAGCAAAATTAAGGACCATAACTTTTTTTCTTCCAAAATCAGTTGTCTGAATTTTTCATCAATTATTTGTTGTTCAGAAGGAAAATGTGAAAGTAATTCAGGGCCTGATGTGGGAAAAATGGATTTAGGATCCCACAGCAAGAGAGATAAAAGAAGAGATTAATCAGGGTGCATGCTAAGAAGATGCCCTGTGTGAGGTCTGACTCACCCGTGTTCCCAGCAGGTGAATGGGGAAATAGCCTTAAACTGAATTACTTTCAGTGCAACTGGCAGTGATTCAGGAGATCACACACAGCCTTATGTTTCAGTAGAATTCTCTAGCCAATGCTGTTTGAAGTGACAGCTGAGCTTCAGATCTCCCAAGCAACTGTGTAGTTGTGTTGAGGAAGCAAAGCCTGTAAAGTGATTGCACTGGAGTCCTCTGTGCTGGCTTCCTTCCCTCTGTGGCTCCCTCTTACAAACATGGTAATTTTAGTGAGATCTAAATCAGACAGAGGATTTCTGAGTCAGCTATTGTTTCCTGTCTTCAGTCTGACTCCTGCTGTATCAGATGTTTCCAAAGAGCTGGTCCAATGATTCTAACCCCACATCCTTCCTGTTTCTGTCCTAGAGCATTTCTTCACTTTTCCGTTTTCTTTTTGTCTTTCTCTCTCTTTCGAATGTTGGCTAGAGCCCAAGTCTGCTTTCTCTGGTAACTTGTGCCTTTTGTTCCTCGAGTATGAACCTGTCTCATCTTATTCTACCACATGGATTCTACCACAAGCAGCTTTATCTCTCTCTCTCCACACCTATCCTCTGGATACCTTCCATCAAATAGTTACAGTTTTTCTTTTAAATGCTAATAAAACTGTTCTTGAGATTTCTTACAAGCTTGTTCTTAAATTCTTTTTATTAATGAGGCTAAAAACCATATAAGTGAACCCCAATTTCTCAATAGCAGCTGATACCCGTGAGGCTCCTCAAAATTTTTGGTAATATTATTATCACCATAGATAATTTAACATGTCATTTACAAAATTAATTTCTAGAATAAGACCTGAATAAGGAAGAGTACTATGAAAAAAATTAAATATTAAGGTCTAGGAATCTCATTGTTGGCATACATGTAACAGCTGCAAGGATTTATGTTCTACAACTAAACCCTCACATCAAAAGAAGACAAAACAAAACAAAACTCTTTTTAACTATTATATAAATGGAAGTCAGTGCTAGTGTTCAATTTGTACTTTAAAGACTCAGGACTGACTTGGATTCTGGAAACATACAGCTCAGTGTGAGTTCTTAGTTGACCTAGAAAAGCTCTCTGAGGGACTTCGAAACAATTAGAAATTTAAATGCATGAAAATGGAGACATAATTTATGTAATGTCACATGTTTTGATTGTACTACTGGGGGTAAAAGACCTTCCATGACTTTGTTGGTAGATTTCTTTTGCTAGTACTTTATATACAAAAGAAGATATTCTGAATGCTGCTTATTCTTAATAAAATTGATCTTAATATATGTTTTTTTCATTTAAAAACAATGACCTCTAAAGTAGGAAATCAACTGACAGCAGTGGTGTGGGATCCTTACCTTGATTGACACATGGCTGTTGTGGACAATTTGTGTGTATGTGCTGATCATAACTCCTTAGTTTTCAGTATATAGATGTACTACCATAGACACATATGAGATAGTAAGTCATGGGTTTTTCCTGTATGGTTACCTCAAGGACCAGTACAGCTGGAACTTTACATGGACCCAATACCCATTTAAGCTGTCTCTCA
>NW_022196903.1:74367213-74406932 GCF_008632895.1 Mastomys coucha
AAGAAAGAAAGAAAGAAAAGAAAAGAAAAGAAAAGAAAAAGAAGAAAGCTTTCCTTTTACAAGCATGCACCTGATGACAAGTCACCAAAAGTGGGGAGTTGTGGGAGTTGTTCTTTCCAAGAACAGCAGACAAAGTCTCCTAGGAAGAGCTACCCAAGCACACTGGTCCTCAGGCCTTCTTATATCACTGGGGAACATGTTCTTATAAAGAATTAGGATTATCTGTGACTTTTGAAACACAGGAATATATAAAGTTTAACAAAATAAAGCCAGCTTAGTCCTTTTCAAATATAGTAAAACAACATAGAACTATACTAGAGAGAAAAGTCTACCTTCTAGCCAGCCACCTTTTGGGAATGTGTGTTTTCAGCATACTGGGTAAGTTCTCTGGGTCCTACTGTCTACCCCACTCTGTAGGTACACCAGCTGGGCCTCATACAGAGCCTGTTCCAACATAGATAACTAAGTCTCAAAGCCAGAAATTGTATTCAGTGGGTCTGAGATGGGATCAGACAATTATTTCTCACAGGTTCACAGTGGACCCTGTTGCTGTTCATAGGACGTGCCATTTCTGCAGGCACTGCTGCTGTCTCTCCTTTATATTTAATGCAGTTCTGATATAGACAGTGTAGACACACAGACCTGTCCTTACATATGAATAGCATTGCCTTCCAGGTAGATGTTTACCCTCAAACAACTGATGCATAAGGATATGCTCCACAAACTCGAATACAAATAGAAGTGATTTATTTATATTCAGTGAGGTTGGGGTGAGACCTGAGGTTACACATGTCAATCAAACTCTTTTGTAAGGTGACTGAACTAGAAGATGAAGGTCCCAGAAGACACTGGTGTAGCAGCTTAGCAAACTCGCACTGTTACTGAGTTTTGTTTGTGTGGTCTTTTAATTCTGTATATATGTGTGCATGGGGTGGGGTGGGGGGTGCATTGGTTGTTCTTGGCAACAAATAGAGAGTAATGAATTTCTTGACCAGGAGTTACAGGTAGTTGTGAACAGCCACATTTTCGTGCTGGAAAACAAATATTTCCTCTTCAAAAGCAGTTGAATTTCAATCAAACAATTGCATGTTTTTGACAAATATATATACATATATATGTATATATATATATGTAGTATTCATATAAGAACAAAAGATAAATAAAAACTATAAAAAATGGATAACCAGAGTATGCAAGGAAACAAAAGTGGACTTTATTTCCTGAAATAATTAATTTCACATCTCAGAGTGTATGTTTATCCTTATATCTGACTGGTAATAAGAAAATTGACTTAACACTGGTTACATCCTTCTTTCTGTTTGTCAGGGTAGATGTAGTCTAAATAAAGAAGAGCTCCTTCAGCAGCAGTGAAGAATTACTAAACCAAGCAGCATAATAACCCTTCTGAACCTGTGGCAATATTAGTCATAATCATCCCATTCCTGTGGTCCAATATTGATATGTTCAATTTATGGACTCCACGGTTATTGAAGTACATGTTGATTATCAAGAGTCCATTAAAGAACAGGAATCAGGACTGGAGAGTGATCATAGCAGTTCAGAGCACTGGCTGCTCATGCAGATGTCCTGATTCAGTTTACGGCACCCACATGACAACTCACAACCATTTGTTGCTCCAGTTGTGGGGAATTTGATGCCATCTTCTTTCCTTCATGGGCACTATATGCATTTGGGGCACAGACATACAAAGTAAACATTTATCTATATAAAAATAAGTCTTAAAAATGTAAATGTCCCTCCACAGTTCAATTCCTGTCATTATTCAAACTCACTTTTACTCAATCTGATTGGAGTGATGGACACATCAAGAAAAAGCTTTTCCTGTCTCACATTCATGTAATGTCAGTAGTTTTGCTCCCTTCCATATTCTAAAACACATGAAGAGAGTGTGTAATTACTCTCCTTTGAAGTTAGACCCTAAAATAGTGTAGGCAAGAGGAGTCATGATTTTAGCAAAGGCTTTGAAATGACAGGTAGATCTTTGTTCTTATCCTGCTAGTGGGATATTTGCAGAGAACCTGTCACAGTTGTCACAGAGAATATATTTTCTTAATATAAGTATGGAACCAGAACTTGGTGCAGAAACTGAAATACCAGCAACCAAGAAGGTCAAAGAATGAGGATTTAATCTTAAAGCTAATTGGAGCTACAGTGTGTGTGTGTGTGTGTGTGTGTGTGTGTGTGTGTGTGTGTGTGTGTGTCTGCATATGTGTGTGTATATGTAGATAGATAGATAGATGATATATATATATGTATGTATATATATATATATATATATATATATATATATATATATATAGAGAGAGAGAGAGAGAGAGAAATATAGGTATGATGTGATGGAACGATAGCTGAGTAATATATTTGTCTAGCATGTGAATAGCCTTGGTTCAATCCATGGTACTAAAGAAAATATAATAAGAAGAAAAAATGTTGAAAAGTAAAACTATACTTTGTGAGTAGATAATACAGAAATTATTTTTTACTTAAAAGTATGAACTTAGAGTCATGAATGCTTCCAACTATATGTTCTATAATAAATGGCAAACATCACTCTCAGCCATAGGACTTGGAAATATTACCTCAGAAGAAAGAATATGTTTTATACCTTTAAAATAGTATTTAAATCTTCCAAAATGAACTATCAAGTCTATGTTTGTCTTTTACATATTACAGATTCTGAAGTCTCATAATGGAAGGTCAATATTCATTCTAAACAAAATCTACTCTCTCCATTCACTTGTAGATCCATTTTGCATGGTGTCAACCAAACTAGGCTTTTAATATTATGTTTTGAAAAGCATGTTTGTTGTAGGGAATTGAAGCAGTTATCACCGTTAGGGGTTCTGCATGTACAACAACCACACTTCTGTTCCCTGATGTCTCCTTCTTTAGCAACAGAGACTGACAATTCCTACTGCCTGAATTTTATATATTCAAATGGAAATCCTTACATAAACTATATCACTTATTTTTCAAAATGACTCTCTGTTATTTGATAGCATGCCTATAAAATAATGCTGTTTCTCATATATTTCTTAAGTATAATTTTCAAGAATCAATTGACTGTACACCATGAGTTCTCTATGAAATTGGCTTGTATTTCATGTCAAGATACAGGCACTTGAAAAAAAACTAAGGTTTCAGTGATTTTTATGCCAAATATTTAATTAAATCTTAAAATAGGCTTAATCAATATTTCATGCAAGCTCTGTGTTCTTGGTGAACTGAACAATGAACTGACTAAAAACTAAACAAAGTTTCAATGATATTTAGGTCTAGGTAACAGGCCAAATTTTTGCTCAAATTGAAAAATATGGAGGAGATAAAGAAGTATGAAAGAGTGACAGGAAAAGACAAAAGTCAAAATGCAGCAGGAACACACAGAATGAGGGTGAGTCTGCACTGGTCTTTCAGAGTTCAGGGTTGAAGTCAGAACTTCTGATGGTATTAAACCTTCAGAAAGAAATCAGCCTTGAGTTTGAAGCTGAAGAAAGCTATAGAAATAACACAATTTTATATGAGAAATTAGTTAAAGTAATCTTGATATATCAAAGTTGTTCTGTTTTTTAGACAAGAACTTTATGCTCTACGATATTTCCCCATTATAATGTCAGGCCTTTGTGCTTATCCCTCAACACAAATACAGAGGGAGTAATCAAATTTATCACAGACTGGATCTTTCCTTAATGCTTCAGAGTAAGCAGAATGTGGGTAGTTATTGCTGTGGACAGGATTACAATGGTTGGAAGATCAGACAAAAGAGGTTAATCTAGAACCATCACAAATAATGTTAATTTCTACCAGTATTTTTAAAATATTAATATATCTATCTAGAAATAATTATGCTCAGAATGAATTACTGATTATAGCCTACATATGCTAGGCACACTCATCTACATTTTTCTAAACCCTCTCTTCATTGCAAGCATATACATTTATGTACTACATCATTTAAAGTTTTGTTACAGTTATCTCAAGTATACAAAAACCATTCTTGAGTATATCTTAAGGATTTCTCACATTATTGCTATATTTAAAAACAGTACTTTTTAAAAAGGATTATGGTTACCAAAGAAAACCATTATCATCTTTACTTGAGATCAAATATGTTTTCATCCTTATGGTAGAACTGTACAAATAAATAATTGATAAGTAGATGGTAGATAGATATAAATACACCTATACATGCATGCATAAATACATTTATACATGTATACATACATAATTAGTAGAGAAAGATGTATACATGGTAAACAAAGAGGTAGTTATATAGACAGAAAGATTGATATGTAGTACTGTAGAAACATAGATGGTAGATACATGATTGAAAGATAGATGATAGATAGATAGATAAATACATACATACATACATATATAGCTGGATGGATAGATAGAAAGATGAGAGGTAGATAGATAGATAAGTGATAATTTGATTGATAGATAGGTTGCAAGGCTCATATTTGTAGGAAATTTAATATAGACTACCTGTCATCTTGACAACTGATTATTTGGTTCACCATTAGAAGTTGAATGAAGTTAAAATCTATCCAAGAATAGAGTGAGCCCATTCTCTACCCACATCTAATGCCAGGCTCTGTTCCATGCATTCAGGTCTTTTCTTAGTATCTAAGTGCATGAAAAATAAGGAAGTTATATATTATTTCTGAGAAAATACATAAAAATAATTTTTAAAAATGTTACAAATTTCATCAACTATTAATCTTATCAGTTTTCATAATAAAATAATGAACCACAGTTTAGTGGAAGGGTGAAATATTAGACACTTTCTGAGTTTAGAATTGATGAGCTTTCCTAGTGGTAGCTAAAGAGGTTTCTGTTAAAAGACTGTGGCACGTATATGTGAAAATCTAATTTGCAATAAGAGCTTCTGAGTCAGTTTGATGAGAGCTATGAGAAAGTGGGAATTTACAATAAGTACACTGATGGAGATCAGTTCCATAATCAGGATACAGAAGACACATGCAGAATTGGAACATGACAGTAGATGACATAAAAGCCTCCTACGAATACCTAAATTATCTGGGCATTAAGAAGAAGCTACATGTATTTGTTTAGGATTAAATATGTGATAGTTAATATTATCAAATTATCACATAATAAAATAACCAGGAATAGAGGTCTTTGGCCATGCCCATGGACATTATCTTGCTTATATTCATTGAAGTTGGATGGTCTGCCCTCTCTTGGTGGCTTCATTTCCTAGCTAGGTTTGTTGACTCTATAAAGAAAGAATTAGAATTGAGCAGCAGCATGGATTCACCACTCTCTGCTTTCTGGCTGTTGCTGTGATACTAGCACCTGCTTCAAAGTGCTATCATCTTGACTTCACTTCCATAAGAGACTGTGGGCCAGAAAACCTTTTTCGCTCTTAAGATGCTGTTTTCAGGATATGTTTTTCAGAGTTGTAGAAGAGAAAATAGAGAGGTAGTTAAATGAAGTTAGAGTTTAACAGTTCAGTGTTGTACTTTTTGTAAGGATAGTAGAAATAGACAAAGAAGGAAAAAGAGCTAGAAATAGTGTAGATTATGTATAGATACTTACAAGAGGTAAAATTTGGGGTGCTGGTTAAGATAAGCAGTACGATGAAATGCATAATTGTTGGTTTATTCTATTTCTCCTAAGAATATAACAATCTTGCTGTTTAATATAGCTTCATTCAAGAAAATAAAGTCCAGAGAAGTCTTTTATGCTGATGCTGTATAGTCTTCAGAAATAGGAGAACATGAGAGTGATGAATTTTATTGGACCACAATGGTGAGAAGTAAGGAAAAATACCTGTGATCATGACAGTTGGAGTTCTGGCTGTTATAGAGGATGGGAGAATGGGAAGAAGGACTCATTCAGCTGTTTCCTGTAGAAACAAGCATACACACACACACACACACACACACACACAGACATACACATACACACACACATGCACATATCCTTTGTTCCTAGAGATTAGCCAACAGAAATGGTTAATTTCATACAATATGTGTTGAGTTTTACTATGTGTTGACTCAGTATTCCTGAGCCATCCTCTCATTATCTTCTCTATGTTTTTACATCTCCTCATTGCTTGCTCAGTAATACTTTGGGTGATCCATTCTTTTGCCTTTCCTTTAAATGTATCACTTGATAGAAATAATTAGAGAGTTTGAGCATTTTTTTCAGCAGCAAGCATCTTTATTAGCTTTTAAGAATACAGAAATATCCTTTCTCCCCATAGTGCCAAACAGAGTGGGCCATGACTGCCATCTTAGTAAATTAAATTACCTTTAAAAATAAAAGGAGTAGATTACAAAAATGTTTAGCTAAAGAAGTTCTCTAGCTGACTGAACATTTACGGACAATTCACCACCGTAAAGTAAATTCACCTACAAGTAGCTATTTAAAAAACATATATATAATGATAGTTGTTAAATTTACCCAACTGAATTAGTCCTAACTTCAGTCCAAATATGTGCATCACCAAGTTATGCAAGTTGTGATATCTGGAAGGATGGCAGTACAACAATACTATCAATGATAAGAGCATGAATAGGACCAAGTTAATATTCTCAGATTGGCAAAACACATAAAGAGCCTATCTAAGAATACTTAACATTTCAATAAATGCTATGCAGAAAAAATAAACAGAGTTTTGAAAAAAGAGTAGCTTATATATGTAAACCTGAATGGGAAATGGAATGTCATTTTAGATAAGGTAGTTAGAGAGAACCTATCCAGAAACATGACATTTTAATAGAGGGTCAAAAGATTAGCATAAGCCCATTTGGAATAGGAGAAAGAAAATGAAGATGTAGACGAAAAAGACAGCAGGCTCTATAAAAAAAAAAGAAAAGAAAAAGAAAAAGAACAGAACAGTGAATAGGTTTAGGAGAGGGCCAAGTTTTGATTGAGAAATAGGAAAAGGGCATACTTTTAACTTCTCTGCAAGAAGAAGCCATGGTGGGGCAAATATTTATGATTCAATAACCTTTGGACCCAATGACCTCTTTCACATAATCACCAGAGTTCTCTCCCTTGTGTTGGGAGCTACCATAGCTCAGGAGCTGGCTCACTGCATTAAGAGCATCCCTTAAGCTGTCCACTCAAAGGTCAGTCAGCTTTGTTCCTGCTATAGTATGTTTGATCCAGTATGACCTCAGGGGTGACTTTCAAGCTCTCACCTGAAGCTTTCTGTCTGAATTCCAAGTACCAAGATTGTGTGAGTCCAGCTTTTTGTGTGGGAGCCACTGTGAGCTTTATTCTGGACAAGACCTGTGTCTTCACTTGGAAATCCACAGGGCTCACATGCTGGGAACTCTTTTTTCTCTCTGCTCTCTTGACTCTCAGTATTCAGTCTCAATGACAGGCAGGGAGGACCACGCTCATCTCACTCATGCAGTTGTTAATAACATTCTTGAATAAGCCAGCTTCATTTTATTCTTCCTTATAGATCCATAACTAGATGCCTAGGTTATAAAAATGGGGGGGGGCAAAAGTGCTAATTATTTTTTTTACTTTTTTAAATGATTATATTATAATGCAACCCATGAACCTTACATGAAACTCAAAATCCCATGTCCATAAGTATTCTAGCAACCCATTACTCTGATAAAACACTCACCTAAAGCAACTTAGGAGAAGAAATGGTTTATTTATATTATGCTTTCAGGTTATAGTTACAGGAAAAAATTAGGAGAAGAACCCAAGTAGGAATGTGAAGTGGAAACCAGGGAATATTGCTTGGTAGCTCACTTACTACACTTGGACTCATGCTCAGTCAGCCTACTTATACCACCCAGGGTCATTAGTCCAAGACATGATGATATTCAGAGTGAGCTTGCCATTTGTATATCAATTAATTACCAAGACAATCCCCACAGACATCTTCATAGTCCTGTCTGATTTAATGGATATTCCTATATTGAGGCTTTTTTTTCTCAAAGAATTCTAAGCTTTGCCCAGTTGAGAGTTAAAGCTAACTATGCCATTAAGTAATGTTATATTAAGAACAGTTCCTTTCTTCTTCATTCACATTTTGCTTATGTCCATTTTCACAGTCAAAAGTTAGGTCTGCAGTTCACAATAAATTCCGTGTGAGTTGAAAGACTAAACTATAACTGACTCATGAGTTTGCCAAAACCTGTGATGAGTATCTGTCATGTGAGTGAATGAATGAACACATAAATAAGTGAGTTATGTTAGCAAATTCACTTTTATATAATTACATCTTAATAGCATATACTTTATGGCAGAGATCCAGCCATTACCTTAGACCTGTACATATTTCATTTAAAATATAAAACCAATATTATTTATGTACCATTCTGCTTTACTGTTCTAAAATGAAGTCAATCAGAATAAAACATAATTACATTGTCTAAATGAGCATATTCTATTTTCATAATTAAACTTGCATCTCAACATTTCTCTTATTAGAAACACCCAGGCTCCTAGAAATTTCTTTTAATGGTTCTAGAATCAAAGCAGTCATTTCATTCTGTCAGTATGTCTGAATCCTTCTGGGGTTTTCTTCTTGCATCTGTTATTTGGCTCTGAAGTTCTACCCTGGGGTACAAAATTCTGTTTTACAAAACCATCTCCCTTATGTAAGAATTTCATTTTCAATTTTATATTTGTAAAAGAATTTCTGTCTTTAACTGAATGCCCACTGCACAGTTAGAGAGGAGACACTGGAGACTCACCTGCTGTATCTCCAAAGAGCAAATGCTACCTTCTAGTTAGTCAAGAAAATGAGTTTAAGGTAGTATAAAGTATTTAACACAAATCCAAATAGAATGTCACCTAAGTTCACTAGATATTAGCAAGATATTCTCCAGAGAATAGCAAGCCACCATTCTCTGGAGAAAAACAGGGGAACTTAACTGAGGAATGTACAAACTAACTGTATTTCTGCAGTCATCGCTGCTTCTAACACATCTCTCTTTGACTCTTGAAGGCTCTCTCTCTTTCTCTCTTTCTCTCTTTCTCTTTCTCTCTCTCTCTCTCTCTCTCTCTCTCTCTCTCTCTCTCTCTCTCTCTCTCTCTCTCTCTCTCTCTCTCTCTCTCTGTGTGTGTGTGTGTGTGTCTGTGTGTGTGTGTGTGTGCGCATGTGGAGGCCAAAGGTCATCTTCAGGTGCCCATGGTCCTCATTGTCCTTGAATTTGGGCTAGACTGTCCTCAGAGATCCTCCTATCTCTACCTTCTCAATTCTAGCAATTCATATGTAGGACACTATGCTCAATTTGTAGAATTACACTTATGTCCTATAACTCTGAGGCAAGTGCTATATGACTGAGCTATCTCTCCAGCTCAAAGCAAAGTCCATTAAACTTGATCAGCTATATTCACTGATAAATTTCATCTCTGCTTGGTTACTTCTGTATGGTTTGAATTTTTGCAAGAAGGAAATGGGGCTCAAATAATGATCACAGTCCCCCATTTGAGGACAAATATCTTCTTCATGTCATTGCAATTCTTAGAAACCCTACTTTTTTCGGCAAGAAGGAAACATTCCTAGTGTAAAATATTATCATATCTATTTGTTACTCTAATACTTCAGTATTAAAGTCGAATATACTATATTTGACTACAATATACAACCAGGGATACAGTATTCTTTCCACACCAGGGATCAGGGCTTTGGAAGAGAAGTGTCTAAAAGCAATGCCTGTTAATTAATCCATCCTATTACTCTAAAACCTTTGTGAATGCTGAGAACATTGCTAATATATGCCACAGTTAATGGAGTCAACCCTATCTTCAATGTCTTGTGGCTCCTCATTACTGTAAGTTCTGGGACAGCTTGAAGCAGCACATTTTAGTAAGGAAACACTAAACTCGTAAGCATCATTGTGTTCTAACATCATACAACTGACTTGAAAGTGAAAATATTTTCTAGCACCCTTGAGTAAGAAAAATCAGGAATAAAAGACAAATCTATAGTGTTCACCAATACTTGCAAATATGTGTTAAGGTCAGATGACAGCTTGCAAGAGTTGATTCTCCCCTTCAACACATGTGAATCTCAAAGATACATGTTAACCTGTCAGGCTTGGTATCCAAGGTCTTTACTCAAGATATCTATCGTCTTGCTGACTTTTAAGAATGGTGGGTCTTACATGATGACGTTCTTTTACCCCACCAATAAAATGGAAGCAGGATAAGTGCCACTTTCACCATCACTTCCTTTGTTTTATTTGGGGCCTTTTTGAAACAAACATTACAAAATGTAATTGATAAACTGACAAACTGAATTGATGGCCAAGTCATATTCCTTATTTAACTTTCAAAACAAAATAGGAAAAGCATAAAATCTGTACCAGGCATTGTCTGAGATGGAAAACTTCAATAAACTCTTCTTTCATATTTCTTAATAAATTGTGCCATCATTCACATGTTTTCAATCTCACAACTTCTGAGTTTTTGAAATTCTTTTTTACTATGAGGTACTTCTTAAAATTGTGTGTGTATGTGTAGGTGTGTGTGTATATGTGTGTGTTTGTATATATGAGCATGCAAGCATTCATGGATGTGAATGTCTGCACATAACACAAGTATGTTGCAGGGTAAAGCTCATGTGTCAATCTTTAGTGCCTACCTTGTTTGAGGCAGGATCACATGTTGTTTGACGTTTGACCTTGAGTTGTGTCAATTTTTCCCATCTATGCATCCCATGTACTGAAGGAGCAACTAAGTTTCTCTTCTATCCAACTAACATTACTGAAATATAATATCAACTCCCTGGAGTTGTTTACATGTGCATGTTCGATTCTCAGCACATACTAACCTAGTGACAAGATTAAAGTCAAAGTTATACATTCACTTAGCAATTGTCATTCATTTTAAATCAATTTCTCTTCCAATAAATGCAATGTCCATCTTCATTAAGCAATTCAGCTGTATTGAATTCTTCCTTGGATTTATATGATGATACTTTTTAAATGGTTTGAATAGCCCGGCACAACCCTTTAATTCTGGAAATTAGAATCCAAATGTCATTCAGGAAATTGAAAATCAACTTTTTATGACTTCAGTGGAAAGAAATCATACTGAAATCTGAACAATGGCCATGAAAAGTTAATAAATAAGACTAATGATAGACTACAGTAATTTAAGAACAATCAGATACTTCAACTACTTCTAACTAATGTTTAAAACTTTAAGAAAAGGAAGAAACAGTATTGGATTTCCATGTTGAAATTCTAAAGACTCTGATCAAATTTATCAAGGATCCATTTCACATTGCATTCACACTTACTGCATAGACACATTCATTTCTCATTTGAAATACAATTATTACTGATATAAAGTTTTAGAATAAGAGTCAATATGCAGATTTGGAGCTCCGTAAAACCCTCTGTAATTTACCCTTTCCTCCCAAAATATAAAGTATTTCCTTTCCCAATCTTCTGTCATTGAAATACTAAGACAGCAAACCCTCATAATTCAAAGAATGATTTCATTCTTTTTTAAAAAAATACCTTTCTGCTGCTTTGGAAGGGAAAAACATATTATGGGCAAAGAGTAAATGATGGGCTTTTTGGAAAGCAGAAGGCACACTGATGTTTGATAGCCTCCTAATGTGCAGGATAGGACTGGGAGCCTTGGTTAGAAACCATGCTGTGCCCACCTGTATCCTACTTCTGAATGGAAACTGGAAGACCAAAACATGTAAGGGCAGTGTTGAGCTTAAATGAGCTGTAATAGGTGTTCTCAGTAGATTTCTTAAAGGTCAGAAAGGACTTTCAGTGTTACCTGAGGGCAATGGGACAGCATGACTGCTCCATTTTTAGAGGATTAGCCAGATATCAGAAGAATCAAAGTGACCACTAATTAATTATAGGACGGCTTCTCACCACTCTAACCCACCTCACATGTACTTATAATATTCCTCTAAGGAAGTTTACATGTGACTTATGTTCAACTGTACAAATACTCTGGGGAAGTCAGATCTGCCAAACAGCATGACGTATTTCTCAGATTCTTATTATTCTGTGCACCATGCAATTGACTTTAAATAAAGTACAGCTTTCAGTGCAGCCAATGAGTAGCCAGGCATGCTAATGAGAACATCTTTAAATAGTGTTGTTCTGCAGAGCTTCAAAGTGGAGCCCAGGAGAGAACGGAAGGAGCATGGGGACCCTTTTGTAAAGTACTAAAAACACATTTACAAAAATACCAAAACTACATTAAAGGGAACTTGAGGACACTTTGTTTTGACTACTGGAAACAACAACCCACACAGGGACCCAGGTGGTTAATGTGCTGTACATTATTACTGTAAAGCACAAGACCTCTTTCTTTTTGCTGCTCCGAAACTGAGAATTCAATTGATTACATGGTGCCCAGCAGAATAGACTCCAAGAGTAAATGAGCAAATGTTGTAGTTATCCTTTCAAAGCTGGCCAATTCATTCAGCTTTTGAGTATTTATTATTTATTTTGCCATTGGTCAGTCTAGAAGAAAAGAATGTTACAATGGTGGAGAAAACTTAGGGGGCCCCTGCTTACCATAGTAAAACACAATCTAACCTCTGTAGCAAACCAAGTTTCCTGAGTTCTGAAGTGATATGACATATATATCTAGAGGTCTGGTGGTTAATAAGGCTCCCTGTATTTGAGTCAACATGAAGTTGAATATCATGATGTTTAAGCTATGAAATTGTTCTCTTAGATTATATTTTATACATAAGAGTTTTAAATAAATAAGAAAAAAAAGAACAACGTTGACATATTAGCTGCTGGTGTTCATCCTCTGATGAACCTATTTGTACAGAGAGCTCATGACTCCCTAACTTTCTCTCACACAAGACTTAGGCATGCTTTTTGAGTCCAGTGTCTTCCCCTTATAATGACTACTATGGTAAAGATCCCAACAATAGAAGGCATTTAACAGAGCCACAGTCAGTGCTTCATGTGGTCTTTGATTTATCACGTGAATCTGGCTAATTTGGGGAAAGAAAACAGAATCATTTCTTTAAGTGAAAGTATGGGGGAAAGGTTGGCAAGATAGCTCAGCAGGAAGGAACACTTGCTGACTAGCTTGAGGACCTGGAATTGATCCACAGGGAATCCTATGGGAGAAGGCATATGTTAACCTCTGTAAGTTGTACTCTGATCTCCATCCCTCTGTTGTGGAACACAAATTAAATAAAATAATATAAATAAATAAATAAATAAATAAATAAATAAATAAATGTTAGAAAAAAAGAAAGGAAAGTATAGAATAAATATATTCTGTGCCCAGTGAATGTTCTGTACTTGGAAGTAATTTGATGATTTTTTTCATGAGATTTCAAGTTGTCCTTCACATATTAATAATAGAAAGAAGAATGGATCAAAATATCCTTAGGAAGGTCTTTCCCAAAATGCTTCTCCCTGCTCAATACCCTGAACAAAATATCTGCTTTCATTTCTCTACTTCATCAGAGTTTTGTTGACCCAGGACACCAATCAGTCTTCTACCATCTGACACACTTAGAAAATCCTACTGAGATCCCATTTCTGAAAACAGAATGACAATGAATAGTTCATGTCTAGACAGTTTGCTGACTTTTAGAGAGATATCTCAATGGATAAGAAATAAAAATGGGGCTGCATATATGACACAGTAGTTAAAAGTCTTATACTCTGCATCTTCCAGGAAGCTAGACTTATCACAGAGTCTTCTAGTCAGCTTGGCTTGTTTGGAGATGTCTCTCAGAAGATCTACTGAAGTAGAGAACCTTGAGAATCTGGTCAGTTTGAGGGATGCCCTGAATCTACTTTAGCTATTTACTTTCTGTTCTTAATGAGCTTTCCTTCAGGATGGAATGTTTCACTTGCCTTTAGAACAACTTGTCTTTTAAGAGCTTCCCTGTAAGATAGAAGGTTTTATTTTATCAAAAAATCACTACATGATAACTGTATGTAGACAGACAGACAGATGATAGACAGACAGGTAGATAAGCAGGATATCCTAACCCTCACTCTTGCTGGCAAGTCTATTCTTTCACTGGCAGTGAAGCCCAATGCTTTGGATTCTAGCACATACTGAAGACCAGTTGAGACATCCAGCCTTGTGAACTGGACAACTGCAGGATCCTTGGAATTTGCTTTGGTAGAAAAGCCATTGTTGAACTAGTTGGACCACAGTCTAGAAGCTATTCTAATAAATGCCCTTGAGGAAGAGAGAGAGAGATAAAGACAGAGACAGAGACACAGAGAGAGACAGAGAGAGACAGAGGGAGACAGAGAGAGACAGAGAGACAGAGAGAGACAGAGACACAGAGAAACAGAGAGACAGAGACAGAGATTCATTATAAGTCCTGTTCTTCTAGAGAACCCTGACTATGCTTTATGCACCACGTCATAAATGACATAAGGGTATCACCTGCTGCTATGGGAATCAATCAGAGATCAGAGATATCTATGCATGTACAGAGGGAAAGCTCACCAAAACAAAAGCAAAACAAAACAAAAAAAAATCCTTCCCCTTCTACAACTTCTTTCCCATAAACCTGCATTGGCAGTGTATCGGAGAGCTGCAGGTGTGAGTGAAAGAAATTGACTTTGTAGAGCTAAGGATCCACAAAGGTAAAACAGAGGTGGAGCTGAGACAAGAGGGCAAAACCTCTTGAATCATCAACCACTAGTAGCTGAGCACTTGGGAGTTTTGTCATCTCATCAAGGAGTCAACACCATCAGATTGATGTAGCAGATTCAGACAAATGTGCAAGCACAAGTTAAAAATAATGTGCACTTGCAGTTTCCTTTTTCTAACATTGTGAAATGTGTTTCTTTACCAGATATATAGGGTCTAATGAAAAGCAATAAAAAAATAAGGTACCTATTGTATTTGCAGATTTTCCTATTAACATAATTGCAGTTGACTCTCACCCAGATTTGTTGCAGTGACAGTCAATAGAGTCTTAGCTTGTTGGCTTGAAAATAAAGAATACCATTCATATTATAAGCAAATAGGTATACCTGTTCAAATATTTGTAATATTTTAGGCAATATTTTGCTAGGAATTATCTCTGATATTTTTATTTTACATAAAAGTTATATGACACAGAATGGAGGTTAGAATTGTATGATGTGAGAAGTACAGATGAAAGTTAAAGCATGCACATAATCTGTACATTTTGTACTAGATACAGGCTCCAGAGCAGAGAATCATTTGTAGTATTATAACTTGGTCAAAAATCCAAGGTAAGGGAGATCATAAGACATATAGGGGTACTAAATAAAGCTGTTGAACTAGACTGATAAAAATTCAAGCTATCTTAAATTGTTATGTTTATATCAATAGAAAATGCTCCTCTTAGCCTTAATGAGATAATCCTCTCTTTGTAGTAAGTAGTGATAAATGCAGAGAGGCTGGACTGTACAAGGTGCTGAGATTAATGGATGGATGTGTACACAACCCTCAATAAGGTGATTATATGATACATTCAAAGGCCAAGGGGCCCTGCAAAGAAGGGCTAAAAATATTGTAAGAGCCATAAGATAAGGAGAAAGGCTGTGAAATGCCATCTCCTAATCAAGACACAGACATTGAAAGCATGAACTCAGAGCAGCCATGTGTACCTACCCTGAGTCTGGAGAAGAATGGGCCCATCAACAGGTAGGAATGGAAGGAGTCCCACATCTTACTTCTGGTCTACATGCTACTGATTCATGTAGACAAAGACATATTGTCCTCAGTTGTATATCCACTGATGACCTTATTAAACTATAATTTATTGATTCAATCCAGTTCTGACATAGATGGCTCTAGTTAAATTAAATGGGTCACAAACAAAAGTAAGAGTCATGAGTCTGAGAAAGGATCTGGTCCAGAGTAGGGATGTGGGAAGTAGATAAGAGAGTGTGTGAGAAGTAAACAAAATATATTGAATGTATGTATGAAATTTGTCAGCGAAAAAGTAGTCAATTAAAAATAAAGAAAAAACTGGCATATACAAATAAACTACATAAAAAATATAAAACACAATAATGGAGCTATAGATATATACCTAGAACATTTAAATTATATACATTTACTTGTAAACATGTAATCAAACACATAATATATAGACATATGAGGCATATACAAAGAGCTTGAGTATATCAGCATACACATTTCATTATTACATATACATTCTTTTGTACCTTATTTTTTACTTGACTTATCATGCCATACTGTAACAGGTTTTCCCCATTTCTGTAACATATGCATTCATGTAGGTTGTGGAATGCTTTTAATAGTATAGTAGGGTACGTTCTACATATGTATGATATATGTCATACATGTTCACAGATAATTACATTTTTCTAGCCTTTAATATGTTGATATGTCAACTGAGAAGAGAATCAAAAATCAAAACATTGAAAATACACTATACATAAACTTATAGAAAAAGTGCATATGAATTATGATAACCAAAAAGTAACAATTATTATTTTGGTTAAATTGGTATTTTCAAGTAATAGAGGACTTGAATCAGCATGGAAAACAAAACCAGTCTCCTTTGGAAGCTTATTACTAAACAATTGCTTTTTCTGTTTCTGTTTCTCATGTACAGATGCCCCACCATGTGAAGCCCTTGCCGTATTACAGCTATGACCAACCAGTGATTGGGTACTGCCAGGCCCATCAGCCTCTCCACATCAACAAGGCATATGAAGCTGTTTCCATAGAGCAGGATGACAGCCCCAGTTTGGAGCTTGGGAGAGACCACAGCTTCATCGCCACCATAGCGAGGTCGGCTGCACCTGCCATTTATCTCGAGAGAATAACAAACTAACAGCAAAGCTAACTTCTTAATGAAGAGCTCACAGGGAAAGGGAGGCCTCCATCACAAAGGAGATGAGGTGTCCAGCATCCTCCAGCCTCAAGAGTTCATTGCTCCTGTACAGAAGTTTAAGGAATTGTGGGAAGCAACCCACAAAAGGCTTATGAAGTTGGGCAGCTGATAAACCTGCCACCAACCTGGGAGGACACAGAACTTCCTTTGCTTTAAAACATAAAACAAACACAAGCACTCCCAGATGTAAATAATCAAGAGTGTTAAGTTCTTATAAAAATAGATTTCACCCTAGCTATCTATAGGTTTGTTTGTATATTTGATTTTTCTACAATGCATGGTTCCTGGGCTGGAGAACCACAGTGGGAGGGTGGGAATTTTGGGGAAACAACACAATTTTTTTCTTGTAAGGTGTGCATAACACTCACAGACCTTTTCTCCTAAGTTATCATGTTTTTTCCTTTAAAATCTGGTTTTATCCTTTTATTTGCTTTATTTTTCTTAATTTCCTGGTTGAGTGACTTTCTACTTCTAAATATGAGTACTTCCATGGTACCAAAAAACAAAAAAATAAAAAAATAAATAAAAAAAGATTTGGTTTTGCATTGACCTAAAGTAAAGAAAGTTGACTACAATGTTCAATAAACTACTGGAATGAGTTAAATACATTGAAGTGTATATTCACTCAGTGCACATTATAGGCAATATAAGGAGCTCTGGTTTATTCCCCTATCTGTATCCATCATGGAAAGAAACCTGATAACCAGACCTGTGAACACGTGGATGGGGAAGAGCCTGAGAACTACCCTCAATGGAAAGAGGGGCTCTGTGAACAATGGCCAGAGGTCCTGTGGATGACACTGTCATGGGATGAATTTCTAAACTCAAGATGATGTATAATATTGCTTTTAAATTTAATTATCACTTAGCTTTTGTGTAATTTTTATCAATAAAAGAAAAATGTTGAAAAATAAAATATATTACTTTGCATTTGGTATTAAATATAGGCCATCTTCATATGTGTGGAAAGTATCTACCTGGTATCAGAGTAACAATGTAGGAATCTATCAAGGGTTTTGGTAGGTTGATTGGTTGGTTGGTTGGTTGGTTGGTTGGGTTTTGTTGTTGTTGTTTATTTTTATTTTTTGTTATTGTTTGATTGTTTTTCTGTGCCCCATGGTCAGGTAGAGAAGCATTAATAAGTATAGAAAGCATATATGAAATGAAGCTGAGGTAGCAATATCTTTCAAAACTTATTTAGAGGTATCCTTACTCTAAAAAATATGTAATATCAGAAAAATGTACCAATGGGAGAATTACAGACTACATGATCTTAGAGGAAAGGCAGAATTATGTGATAACTAACTAGTAATCACACAGAAAAATACATAGCTGTCGTTTTTAAAATCGTCTTTCAAAGGAAATAGTGAGGGCTAGGGAGATGGCTCATCAGTTAAGAATGCTTGCTGCTTCTGCAGAGGACCAGGGTTTTATTCCCAGAACTGGCATCTGTCTACTCACAATCTCCTGTGATTCTAGCTACAGGGGAATCCAGAACATTCTTCATAGGTCCCTGTACCCAGATACATTTACCACTCATAGACATAGACACAGACACAGACACCGACACAGACACAGACACAGACACAGACACAGACACAGACACAGACACAGACACAGACATAGACATAGACACAGACATAGACACAGACACAGACACAGACACAAACATAGACATAGACACAGACATAGACCCAAAAAAGTAAAATAAAGTCATCCAAAGGAACCTACCAGACAGGATTCTTCCCTGAGGTCATCTCAGGGAAAGGGTCCAATTGGAATAGTTTTATTGTTAAAATAAGATGAAGTGATGATGTTTATGATATATAGTAAGACAATTTTTACATGTTAAGATGTGGTATTAGACAGCGATTTCAAAAGATATCCTTAAGAACTAACTAATTCTAAACTCTGAAACTAACAATAAACTAGCTTTGTAAATTAAAAATCACTATATCAGAGTTAGAGATAATTATAAAATCAAGCCATCGAAAGCAAATTAGGATACTACTGAACATGGGTTTTCTTTTCAAAGTCATTACATTTGAATACTCTTCTAAAATAGAATTGAAGTTACCCTCTGCTTTAAAATAGAAAATGGCAATTGCCATGTTATAGAAAAATTCAGCTTTTATTTTCACATTGAAAAGTGCCATTATTGACAAATTCTTTTAATTTTCTGTTAATATTTAACATGTAAGTAATATGTATCTTCTTAACCATCAATATAGAAAGAATTGGCCATGGGTTTAAGTGTTAAACGTAATTCTTTACTGTTGTGACTTTGGTTTTAGAATTTGACCAATAAATTTGAAGCATACCTTCCTGAATTAAAATGATTTTTTAATTTTTTGTAGAGATGAGTATCTTTCCAAAGAAGGAGGATTTTTTTTCAGACATTGCTACCTTCTTCTCTGTCTTACCATCTGGCACACCATTCATTATAACTGATTTTCATGTAAAAAAAACTTTGATCAGTGTTGGCTTTGATTTGTTTACTTCTATGTCTTCAAACAAAAACCATAACAAATAGATATTTTTTCTGTTATTTAAAATTACTGTACTTGGCCAAACATTGTCTAAAGTTAAACATAAACTGTGAGGTGAACTGTTATGGAAACAGATAGCATTGTGAAAATATCATAGAGCTTCTACTCATGAAACTTTCCAAAGAGCTTTTAATTTGCATATCATTTGCATGTGACAGAGTAAGTTTGCATTGAGTTTTGCAAATGTGTTGAAGCTTAGAACAGGTAAACAAGAAAACATCAGAAAGCAATTTCACTTGAATAGTCCTGGAAAAGTCCTGAAATGCAAACTTCAGGCCCTGATATTACATAATGGACAGAAAACGTTTTCAAAAGAAAAGAGATCTTAAAAAAAATAGTGATATCTCATCAAAGGGTTTGAAAAATCTAACGTATTATTTATCCTGTAAGCAAGGGAAAAAAGGAAAAGGAAAGAAAAGAAAAGAAAAAAGAAGAAAAAAGAAATCAATCATCTGTATGCTGGAAGCCATTCAGCTTACACTTGCCTATGTTGCTCATATTCCTGTTCATTCTAGTGTTTAACTATGCAGACTAAATATCTGAGAGAGCTGCACATTCCCTTGCTTGGAAGAGTGATATGATGCTGAAGAGTGACCCCTAGTAATATAGACATTTTCCCACTGTTTTTTAGACACCAAGAATTATGTTGATTCTACTTAGTGTTCATGTAGGAAGGTTAGAGAGTCCTACCAAAGAAGTCTATCTCTTACGAGAGATCTAATTTTATACTAAAATGTTTATTGGACATCAGAAAGGTCTACAGTCTCTCTTTTGAAAGCTGAAGATTTTTATGAAATAGTCACAAAGCAAGGGAATTAAAACCAGGCCTATGAACAATTATGAACAAAACACAATATATCTTGGAGCAGTCAGTTTCAAAACATGATTACCTCTCTCCATGAATATGCATAGTAACATTGAGTCTCTTTCACTTTTTGCAACATGCAGTAAGTAAGTTTCTGAGGTTAAAGATTTAACTGCTATAACCATGCTTTGCCTTCTCTTCCCTTTGAAGGTCTGTAGCAATATTTCACATAGGACCTGCAGAGACTAAAGACATAAATAAATAAGAACTTTTGTTTGCAGGTTACTGAAGAAAAGCCAAGCATTTCTAAAATAAAGCATATATGTAGTTATAATATACTAATAAGTTTTATTCGATGATAAAGCAGTAAGGACAGTGGATGAAGGTCTCAGGAAGATGCCCCTACAAGCATCTCTCTTTGGCCTCATGCTATATTTTTATCTACTTCTGAGTAGAGAAAACAGCAGGCCTAAATGACTACAAAATAGTAGATTTCATGAAACTGCAGAAATGCTAAGTAGACAGTAGGCCAATCTTAAATCTTTCCCATTTAGGAAGTCCATAAATATATAAATAAATAAACAAGCAAATTTCCATTAGCAACTACTTAACTTGTTACTCAATGGCTTAACAAAAGCAGCAGCAGCAGCAACCACAACAAAGATATATTACAGAAAAATATCCAGGAAGAAATGTGATCCTATGCTGAGATGAAGGTAAGCTTAGCTGGCCCAGACAGACTTCGAATGTACTGTCAAAAATCACACTTCCACGGAGCTTTCTATAAGCATAATAAACAGACTAAATAACATTGTGCAAGCCATTGTACATGCCCTTGATCAATAAATAACTAAAAGTTGGCTGTAAGTGAGGCCACACATAAGATCATCTCCAACCCTATAAAGCCAGAGGAAGGCAACCATAATCAGTTTCTGTCTGTTGTCTAAGCTCTGGATAATACAAGCAGTATTGACAATGGAAAGTGTAGCAAGTGAAGCTAAGACTTTTAAGGCCCTAGCTTATCAAGGTCTTCTCAAGGTCTCCTTCCTGCAGCCATCTAACTCTGAAGTCACGTGTCTTCCGAGCATGCCCTGAATTAAACCTAAAGGCTCATTTTCACCTCTCATGTTTTATAACCTTTAATACGGAGGTGTACAAGCAGCAAAAGAAAATAATCTGAAATTTAGGTTATCTATCATTGAAATTAACAATTAAATCAGACAAAATTCTCTTCAACAGGGAGGGATCTTATGTCACAGCATTTCCATAATGAAGTTTTCTAGTTCTTATTTTTCTAGGAATTCTGAGTTCCTCTTTGATACATACCTAGATTCTGGGTTTCTTGAAAGCTGAATGCCATTTTTTCTCTTGATCATGTTCTCCCACATCTGATTTCTGCCTGTACCTTGCCATATTTTCTTACTGAACCAGCTCTGCTGTTCAATAACATTCTCTTCCTCACATACCCAGCATGTCCTGTTAGTTATTGTCTTAGTCACTGTTTTATTTCTGTAAAGAGAAGTCATGAATAAGGCAATACTTATTAAAAAAAAATTACAGTTTCAAAGGTTAGGCCATTATCTTCATAGTGGGGAGCACAGTGTCATGCATGGTACAGAAACAGTAGCTGAGAGCTGCATCCTGATCTGAAAACTGAGAAAGACTGAACTCAGCATGGGCTTTTGAAAACCTAAAAGTTCACCTTCTGAAACAAGGTCATACCTCCAATCCTTGTAATCCTTTCAAACAGTTCTATCCCCTGGTGACTAAGCATTCAAATACATACCCTTATGAGGGCTCTTCTTATGGGAAACACCACACCATCTTCACTTCCTCTTGACCTCCCTCCTTGCTAACTACTCTCTTTCATCTTTTAGGTGAGAACCAATGAAGTGTGAGTTTCTCTTCTTCTAGTATGTGAATTCTGTGGTTGTCAAATGTTACCAAATCTTAGAAGAGTGTTTAAGACAGATTGGTGTTCTCTATGCCCAAATGTCTGATTTATTGAATCTAAGGTCCTAGAATCACTCTATCTTAGAAGACCCCAGCAAATCCTATGGCTGTTGATGTGAAGGGGCTAACAATGCACAGGAACTCAAAGTCTGTACTAATATTTTCTAACTTTGTAACTTTAAATGAATCTTAAAGATAAAGGCTAATTAAAACAAATGATAGCAACTGTACACTTATGAACATTTTCTAAAATATGCATCTAACACCAATAAGTAATGTTATTTTATGAAAACCAAAGAGCAAAATACAAACATTAGCAAATTTAATACTTGAAAAAAAACCAGAAATATTTCATTAAAACACATTGAATGTTATTCAACCCTGGCTTTTCTAAATCTGTTCTAGTACAGTAGACTTCTTTAATTCTGTACTAAATCCCTAAGAACTAATTTGCTGTACAACTCATTTTGGAAAGGCTGATTTAAGGAATGCACTTCTTTTTGGCTATAAAGAAAAGTATACACCTTAGTGGATAACTGCTTCCACATTTGCAAGTGACACAGTGTTCTCACTGAAATTTTCTGAAATTCATTCAGGCTTACTTATTTAAATCAGGGACTCCATGTATTTTAAACTAATAATAAATTAAATGTCAAATCAATCTTGGTTAAGTGAGAATGAATAATTAAAATGACAAGAACTTCCTATGAAGAATTGGAAACAGATCTCCCTGTATAGGAGCCCCAGCTTTGTGGAAGAGATTGGCTCATTGTTATGACTATGCAAACCAATTCGGAATGATTATAAATCACCAAGGGAGGCAAAGGAGTATAGAGAACATTTGGGTTCTAAATTCTAACCAGGCACTGGGCTCTGGTGGTACTAGGGGTTACAGTTTGCTGCTCCAGCATTTCTGGACATGGGGGTGCCAGTTGTTAGGGGCGATGAGAAAAGTAAATACATCCCTTGCCTCTTCCTGCCTAAGCAATTTTTAAATTGTTGTTTAGGCTATAGTTTAATTACAGCATTTCTTTCTATCTTTTCCTCCTTCCAAATCATCTCATATAGCCCTCTCTGCCTTCCTTAAGATTTATGACCTCCTTTTTCACTAATTGTTATTGCATACACTTATGTATACATGTGCATATTCATAAATACAACTCATTCAGTCCATATAATGCTATTTGTATATATGTTTTCAGGGCTGACAGTTTGGCACTGGACAACCAGTTGGTGTGTTCTTCTCTGGGGAATACCACCTCTCCCTCTTACACTCATCTTCTGTGTTTTGCTAAGGCTGAGGGGTCCTGGGCCTTTTCCCATCCAGTTTAGCATGTTCATTAGTGTTATCCAAGATTGAGAAGTTGATGTGAAAGAGAATTTTAGGGGATATCCTAGTTTGCTTTCTGTTGCTAGTATTTAAACCTGACCAAAAAAGCTTGAGGAAGAAAGGCTTATTTCGTTTTCCACTTCAGTTCATCAAACCATGGCAAGAACTAAAGGCAGACACCTGAGTTGGATCCTGCAGTACCCATATCCAAATCCAGATGTGGTATTTCATTCTCTCTTAATCATCCTATGTCTGTGAAGGTAAAAACTTCTTGTTCTCTGGGGCTCAATGCCCAACCAGCTTAGCATGTCTAGTAAGTTTGGGATAGTAAAATAACTTGTCTCAGTCAAAAACATGGAGGATATCTGAGTTACAATAGCTGTCCTGGGCCCATGTGTGCACACCTCTGCTCTGCCACCCCGACAACATAATAAAGAAAACCAAAAGAAGTTACCACTTTTCATATTAACTTTATCTGTTCATTCAAAATGATATGAAATGGATAAAAATTGCATGACTCTAGCTCAGGAATCCATGCAGATTAAACAAGCTCTTAAATTATTATTATTTTTTTAACCAAGAGTCAGATGAGGACTATTCTCTAGGAAAAAAACAAATAGTCACATTATCAGAATTCTTGAGTTCACTTGTATCCCTTTAGGGGATTCTGATTTGATTTTAGATAGTAAAGTGAAATCCTCCTCAGCTGACCCTGAGATAAAGATTAATCAAGCAAAGGCACCAGTCAGCTCTGACAGCCCTAACAAAATAGTTAATCCTGAAAAGCACACGTGTGTTTTGCCATTGCCAGGCAGTCCAAGGTCAAGGTTCCTGCATCCTGGTTTCTGATGCTGGCTTTCCTCCTGGTTGCTGACAGGTACCTTCTCTTAGAGTCCCCACTGGGAAGGCAAAAGAAGAGACACAGCTCATGTCTTCTCTCAGTAATCCTGTTGAATCACATCTCCACCCCCAGAAAATCATTTAACCTTAACTGCCTCCGTAGAGGTCCTGTCTCCACATAAAACTACATTGGAGTTAAAAAAAAAAAGTCAATACAGAGATTTTTAAAACACAATTCAACCTCAGAGCAAGCAGTAAAGCAAAACCAGATAAACAAACAAGGAAACAGCTTCAGCACCTATTAGAAAAGTGGTTCTTAACCTGTGGGTCATGACCATTTTGGGGAATCAAACGACCCTTTCACAGGGGTCAGATATCAGATGTCCTGCATATCAGATATTTATATTATGATTCCTAACAGTATCAAAATTACAGTTATGAAGTGGCAATGAAATAATGTTATGGTTGGAGAGGTCCTCACTTTATGAGGAACTATATTAGAGGATTATAGAACAAGGCAGCTTAAGAACTTCTCTGCATTAAAACAATCCATATGATTTCAAAACAGAAATATAATAAGAGAAGTATATTGTAGAAGAGATCATCTGAAATAAAGACATTTTCCTTGGAATTCTGAGATGATCTGAATGTATTTATAAGGAAAATTACACTGTTTATTTTCTGGTTTAGTTGTATGTAAAGTATTTCTTCATAAGGTGCTACTGGAACTAAATTAGCTGCGTTTTCTAAAGAGTTTTAATTTTAAAGTTTTAAAGTTTAAAAGGACTTGTGATGTTGAGAACAAGACCATGTTCCAAGTTGATTTTGCACAAGTCTCACATTGTGTCTTATACCAAAAGGGATACCAGATCAAGTAACCTTAAAGAACAATTACATTTTACTACTCCACGCACATATCCCCACTACATTAATATATTAAAAGCTCTTGCAGCATGTAACCCAGTTTAATTCAGCCCTTCACAGTTTCATTAGATTTTGGAATATGCCTCTCCAAAATAAAAGCTATGGAGAACCTGTAGAGTTTGTTTTCCACAGGGTACATTTGGGAACACATTCTATATCTGTTAATGGGCTCACCTAGGGAAGGGAAGTAGGACTATTAGTGTGGGTGTAGATACTAAAGCCACCAGTGGAAATTTCTGAGAACATTCTGTTCTAAATTAGGTATTTAATTTTTCATCTAAGCTAACTATTTTTATCTCTGGCCACAGTGTACTGTACAACATCTAAAGTCTCATTTCTTATTTTGTTTGCACCCAAATACAGACATTCTTTTTAAAAATCATTTTATTAATGTTTGAGAATTTGATCCATTCTATTTTGATCATTTCATCCTCCCAGTTTCACTCCATACTCTACACAATATAACTTGGTGTCCTTATTTATTTTCTGAATCCATGGAGTCCCATTAAACTGTGTGTACAGAGGTGTGTAGCCTTCTACTGGAGTGTGGACTTATTAGGGGCCATACTTTTAAAGAAAAATCACTCTCCCTTTTCAGAAATCTCTTAATTAGCAGTAGTTCCCCAGCAGGTGAAGGACTTTGTGCATGCCTTTCCCCCTCCATGCTATATTACACTTGAGCTGCACAGATTTGAGCATACTGACATAACATCTGTGAGTTTATGTGTCCAACTGCACTGCTATGTACATAAAACTTTCCACTTCCTTTGGCTTTTATATTTCTATTTCTTCTACCACATAGATTCCTGAGCCTTGGGAAGCAGGGGTATGTTATAGATGTCTGATTTATAGCAAAGCACTGTACAGTTACTTTTTTTCCTGTGCCTTGATCAGTTGTGGTTCTCTATTAATCTCATCTACTATGAAAATGATATTTCTCTGATGATGTTTGAGGTATACACTAAGTAAATAGAAGCCAACTTAATACTTTGATGGATTAGCAGAAATATAGAAGTAGGTTCTATCTTGTGGCCCACCTGTCTAGCCTTGTCTTTCTTGTAGGTTCTTGCTTATCTAGCCCACCTGTCTGTTCTTGACCCTGAATATGGAGTGAGCCATGTTTTTGTTTATTTGTTTGTTTGCTTGTTTTTGGTTTTTCAAGATAGGGTTTCTCTGTTTAGCCCTGGCCGTCCTGGAACTCACTCTGTAGACCAGGCAGGCCTCAAACTCAGAAATCCTCCTGCCTCTGCCTCCCAAGTGCTGGGAATCATGGTTTTCATTGTGTAGAATGGACATTAAAATGGAATAATAAAATGATTGGTTAGTACCATGACATTTGTGCCACTGTTGCACCAGTATGAATATCCAACTAGGCAGGTTCTCAACACAGCTGGTGGGGTTCACTACTGGATAAGATTGATGGTTATTTAATTTACACCTTAAAATTTTACACTGTGGAGAATAGAATATTTAAGTGCTAGGAATTGTATGTGAATTATGAAATGAATAACTAAATTTTTAACGAAAGAGAGATTCAAGTAGAACAAATATTTCTTTTCAAAAAACCAAAATTGCTATAGCAGCAGTAATATAATAAGTTCATTTTCCTATATACAAAAGTCAAACAGGACATATTGTTTAGGATATAAGATTTCAGCTAAGCATCTTTATTCAATGACTAATAGTACTCCCAGCCATCCCGCTTTGTTCTATCAAGGATTACTCCATACCAGGAAATTTTTTCAGAAAAGGAGGTCAGCAATTGTATTTTATACTATAGGTGTGGCCATGGAGAAGGACTGGAAGAGTGGAGGGAAGGAGAAAACTGTATGGAAAATTACTAAGAGTAACAATCATGCCGGAACTAAGAAAGAACACAAATTACTCAAGGAGTAAGACTACAGTGAGTAAGGGATCTAATACAGTCTGAAGGTGGAGATTCACTTAGACTATAAATTGTACCATCCATGGGCAACTGTGCCAAAGAATTTGGACATGGTCATGAGAAATACAGAATATAGAATACCATCAAATAGGGGTCATAGATGGCTGTTAAGACTGAAATAAACATACTTTAGATTCAGCAGAAAGTCTATATGGATTAGATGAGTCAGAGCTTTGAAAACCCAAAAGAATAACCAAACAAGAGAAGTACTATTACTATAGTACTAGTATTCAAACAATGGTAAAGGTCTTTTAATGAAAATTCCTATGAAAGTTAAGACCACACAAAAAATGAAAATATTATACAGTATATACAGTATTTTCTATCCACTGCTCATTTCTCCCATGATATTTTTTCTCATTATATATGGTTATGAGACTCCATGTGGTTTCTGGGAATTAAACTCAGTACCTCTGGAAAAGCAGCCAGCACTTTTATCCTATGAGCCATCTCCGCAGCCTTTCCACAATGATATTTATATAGAATATCCTTCCCCCATAATATTTATAACAAATATCCCTCCCAAAACACATTTGAAAAAAGGACACTTTAGCTCCAGTTAGGATATATTCCATCACTTAGAGACTGAAAAAGAAACATGTTCTACATTGGCAGAGCTGCCTTGACCCAGGGTCTGAATTATTCTGATATGATTGAGATCACTTCTCAGCCCTACTTATGGATCTCCCCTATAGTACCACAATTCAGCAGACTGAGAAGGAGTCCTGAAGCCTCCTTCTTTTGGTTCCTTTTCCACTTGGTTACATCCCGACATGTCCCAGAATCGTCATCCAGCTACATACATCCCAAGCTAGCTTCCATAAGTCTTGATTTCCCAGGACCACATTTGGGAGTATAGGATCCTGACAATTGTCTTGAGAAAGTCTCAACTTGTGTATTAACTAACCCCTTTCATGCCTTTGAAGATATCTCAGGTGGTATCATGTTAATATCTACCACCTTCAACTCTACCAAATACTTCAATAATATTTTGCTTCTCTCATTATGCCCATAAAATTTGACATATCTTACACATTTCTATGGCAACAGAACTTGGTAATAGACACATCTCCAATGGTTATTAAAGAATCTTTAACTTCCTGAGTTATTTTTTTCTCTTTAGAGGGGTGATTTTCTTTGTATTCTGCTCCATTATTTAAGAGGAAATTTATATATCTCACATCACAACTTAGTTTTGTTGTTGTTGTTGTTATTGTTGTATTGTTCTGATGTGTAAAGGAGATGGATGAGCAAGTGAATGGTTCTAAGAACCCTCTCCTTGCAAATGTGCAGTTTTGAGGAATCAATCCAAAAATGTTCTTAACAACCTACCACATGGGCATATGCAGCCCTAACTCTCTGTAGAGGCTTGAGAAAGTATAGCTCCTGCTGTATTGATGAAAAAAAGCCCAATCAATTATCTGCAAGCACATGTGTGAATGAGTTTTGGGAAATATCCAACTTTTCATATATTCTTGAAAGTAGGGGTCTCGGCAGACCACTGTCTCTTCATTAAGAACACTGGAAAACCAGCCACCTTCACAGAACTATTGAAAGTTAGATCTAAGCCTCAAAGATGAGTTCTCATCACTATGAAGCTGAATAGAAGCCAGGTAGTCATTGCACTTTGGGGCAATTAAAAGAAATAGGAGTCCTCCCTTCTTTCTTCCCTACACATACAATGGAAAGAGAGTGCCTGGTTCTGATTAACACTGAAGAGAAAAGGCTACAAATGCATGAACCTAAGCATAGCTCATACTGCTAGTAATTAGAAGGTTGTTCTAAGCCACTGAGCTTTACAGGTTGGGAGAGACATTGGACATGACTCTGAATGCAGCATCAAGTAGAAATTTATGGCTGAGGAGCAAGGACGAGACCTAGGTATGGAAAATTAAAACAGAAAAAAAAAACCCTATGGGTTTGTGGGAATAGTTGAGATGGCCTAGTCGGCATTTTACTAAATGCTCTGAGTTTAATCCCCATCACTCCTAAACAACCAAACAAAACAAAAACCTCATAGTGGGTGGTACACGCTTGTAATCCTAATATTGTGGAAGTAAAGACTGTCAGGTTTCTGAAGCTTGCAGGCAATCTGATCTCGATCAAGGTAAGAGGTCTTTTCTACCCTCTCCCATATCCACTCCCCAAAAATGAGCCAACAGCTTCTGCAAAATAATACCTAAAGTTGATTTATAATCTGCATGAACATGCATGCACACAATAACATACATACATACACACACACACACACACACACACACACACACACACACACACACATACACACACATACACACCACTGTATACAACCACAGAAGTATGAGCTTATGAGTATGGTATAGTGACAATTTTGGAAATTTTGCTGTTTTAGTTTCTTACAAAAAAATAAACCACAGAAATATTATGAGAATATATTTTCATTTTTAATCCCAGGTGTGGGATATGGGTCTCCTTCATATTATCCACAGCAGCTGACTATGATTTGACTTGTGCTATAGCAGGGGCATGATTTTGCTAGCTTCAGATAGTTTCTGCAATTGTGTAATGTTTGAAAGTTGGGGGACTTTTTAGAGGGTATATACATGGCAGGGCCAGGAGAGGTAGTGCAGATTGTTGGTTAGACAATGGTTGTTGTTGATGATGGCAGTCACAATCTGTCATGTAGTCATGCTCAAAGAAGAAGCCACAAGAGGAAATTAGATTTCCTGCCCAGCAAAGATCAAACTTGCTCTAAAGAATGTAATGCCCCTAATCAGCAGTAAGCATCTGATGATAAAGACGTCCTCTTTGCCTGACTTTATTTAGGGATTTCTTTCCTTTCCACTCGACTTTTTTGCTCTCTTATGTACTATTAGGGGGTTGAAAGGGTTGAAGAGAAAGGATGAAGAAGGGTGGAAGAAAGAAGAACCCACAAAGTAGCCAAAATATGATTGTACACATGCATCTATAAAGAGATAGATAGACGGGTAAACATTTCTCACTAAGCCAACCTACTAGAATTTCTGTTCAATGAGCATAATCTAAACTTATATGGGTGACAGTGGAGAATAAAAAGTCTGATCAGATGTTGGGAGTCACTAAACAGAGAGTGCATGAATCTCACTAAATTAACTTAGTAAGGGCTCTTTCCTAAAATTTAATTTGTACAAGAATTAGATTAGTGTCAGAACCTCACAAAAGTTTTTTCAAGCAGAAAATATTTTCAAAATGCAGTAATGTTATACTACTGCATTTAATTACTTACTTGGTTTTGTTGGAACAGAGTTGTCCTATGCAGCCCAGGCTGGCCCTAACCTTGAGTTCTCATTTCCTCAGCCTCCACTGTGCAATGCTAGGATAAGTAAACACTACCATGTCCCCTGGCTGTCATGTACAAATGTTCTTTCCAACCATGTCTGTCCAATTTTCTACTCTCAAACCCCCTGCATGACCTTTGCCCCCAAGGTCACATTCATTTTTCTTCACTTAATTGCTTAAGTCTTCTAAGACAGCTTTTCTTCTTTATCAAATCTCAGTGTTATTAGTTCAAAGCACATTTAGCCTTTTGGAGTCTACATGCCAAAAAGAGTGTCTCTGCAGAGCCAAGCCAGGTCATGGGGACCCTTGTCCTGGCACTAGAATTTTCCTCTGCAGCAGCCACAGAAGTGGTTTAGTAACAAACATCTCATCAGGATGAGATCAATTGCTTTGCCTGGAGTGTGCCTTTAATTTGCATGTGTCTGTTAGCAAGGCTCTTGTTCTTATTTTTGAGCTGGAAATTCACCTGTGTCTATGCTAATGAGCCAGCAATCTGAAGTCATTGGCTCTTTACAATCAGCACAGTTGGATCCCTGAGGATTTGACTCCTGCTGGCTCAAATACTACTTTGGTCCTATTCACTGTGTAGAAATTTGGGAAATATTGATCAGTGGCTACATGGCTGAAATAATTTTCCTTTTTAAGTATATTTTCTTTGTGAAAAAAATTGTCAGACATTTATAACCCTTTGATTCAATCCTTTATTTATTTATTTTTTAAGAAAATGACTCAAATGTATCTCAATGCTGTAAATTCTAGGCCAAATATGATTACTATAAGGTGGTGAGTGAGCAAATCATAAAATGTAAGGTTATGTTAAATTACCTGCGGCAGATTTCAACCAGCTTTCATTTGCTTGGGAACAATCATCATTTGCAACTGCTATTATGGATGGTTTGTAAATGTTCTTTGAAAGAAATCATGATGATTTGGGGGATGAAACAGATACCTTTAGTTATTGTAAACTTTCAAATATTTCTTTTCATATTAATCCTTATTTTGTTTTTAAACTTTTATACATATTTTAAAGCATCTTATGATGTGTTAGAAACCTTTGTGCCTGCATTCCTTTTCTTCCTACTCATGTGATAAAATTGACCAAAAGCAAGTTGTGGAGAAAAGGGTTTATTTCATCTCACAATTTACAATATGGAGCAAAATCAAGGAAGGCATTTTTATCAGTAATCTGAGGGAATGAACTGAAACAAAGACTACAGAGAAATTCTGTTTACTGGTGTGTTCCTTGTTGCTTTGTCAGTTTTAGCTTGTTTGCTTATATACCTCAGGACTACCTATCCAGGTAAAACACCAGCCACAGCTCGCTGCACCCTCCCATGTTAATCATTAGTTCAAAACAGGCCCACAGCCTTGCCTGTCAGCCAATCTGGTGGAGATATTTTCTTAACAAAGGTTTCCTCTTCCCAGATGACTCTAACTAGCTGTGTCAAACTGACAAAAACAAAACAAAACAAAAACAACAACAACAACAAAAAAAACCTAATCAGTGTACTGACATTTCCTAAGCTATGTTCCATGTTGTTCTAGTTCTCCAAAGGTAGAGAATACATCAAGGTTTTATATTGAAGAACTAATCAGTATTTACCTTTTTTATTATTGATTTAGATTGACACTCTGAATATAAAAAAGTAGATTAACCTTTATAATTATTTTGTTTTTCTAAATTTTTATTGTTCATATATTTTTTCTTTTTTATGTTTATTTATTTATAATTGGAACATATTTCTTGATTGTTATTGTTTTTTGTTGTTGCAGTTCTTGATTCTCCACATAAATATTAAAGCAATGAGTGATTTACAGCATATAAATGCCTCCTATAATATAATGTGGTGCATTGCCTTACAAACTAACAGGAAAGACTTCAAGAATATTTTGTAGCTCCCAAGCTTTCAAGGTTCACTTGTTATAATTTAGAAAATATTACATCTAGAATCTAGAAATCTAGAATCTATTAATTATCAATTAAATTGGAAAATCTAGAAATATGTAATTTCATATTTTAAATTGCCTAATATGTTGTGCCACATTATATCTTATAGTCTTGTTGCATCCTGTCCAGAACATGATTTCTTCCTTTCTTCTTGTGTATTCATGTTGGAAAGTACCCATCCATTCATTATTTAGTAGCTATCTTTGATTTCATATTTTTTGTATATTGCAGTTTTTGTTCCACTGACAATTTTACTTAATAATGGGACAATTATTTAGTCATTCTGCGAAGAGAGTTCAACTATTTCAAAGAGAAGCAGTGAAGGGCTTTTCTTAAGAGGAAATAAAAGTTCTCAACTAAAAAAAAAACAGCCTTGTATATTCAGGTTGCTAAGATCTGATCTACCATTAGAATGAACTAAACAGCAGGCTACACACAGGGTTCACTACTGTCACAGTGAGGTCACAGTGAGAATCTCAGGGGAACTACTTTGTACACATTGCACCTTGGACATATTGACCACAGTTGGGGTAGCATATTAGAGAGATTTACAAGATTTTAAGAATGCATTGGATTCATTCAGCCATTAATGGCAGCACTTTGTCTACTCCCTCTTATAATCAGGCAAAGAGCACCTAATGACTGAAGACTTAATTCTGTTTTGTAGGGTTTTTTTTTTCTTGATGAAAAAGAGAGACTAGAAAGGACAAGAGACAGAATTTATTCCAGAAGGGCCTGGGCACAGTAGGGAGTAGCCTGCCTCATCAAATGTGTTTCATTCATAGAATATTAAAAAGGGAAATTAAGCAATAGTAACATGCAATGTCCATCATTTGCCAGTTAGCTAGGAAATTGGAAAATGTCATAATGAAAGCAATATGGCTTCATATTCACCAATGAGAGTGAACAGCTTGCTGTTTGGAGAGATGGCTGGCTCATTAGTATTCAAGATGCATATGAGTGTGCAAGGGCTACTGATAATTGACTTGGTGTTATCTGCTTTCTACCTACTTATTTGTTTTCCTCCTTGTTCATGATAACTTCTATTAGCTTGAAAGGGCTAAATTCATGCAGGACCTAATAATTCACAAGTCTCGATGCCTTCAATCATCATGTGCTTCTTGTTCATGTGCCATGTTCACTGTGTGCTGGCAGAGCATCTGCTTATCAGTAGGTGCTCAGGAACTCGGGATGTTGGGACAGTCACCACCTTGAATGTTCCTGGTCATTTTGCCACAACTAAAATCCTAAGATATCAACTGTTGCCTGGAAATCAAGAGAGGCTCAGACCTGACATAACAGCTCTGTCTGGAGAGCTCAAAGCAAATGATGGGTGATGGGTCTTTTGTCAAGGTCAGCTTGACTGGTCAATTTGACACAATGTAGAGCAAGCAGGGAAGATATTATTCCAATGAAGGGCCTTCCAAATCAGGTTGGTTTGTTTCTGGGAGATTGTTTTGAATATGTTAGTTGGTATGAAAAACCCAGATCACTGAAGTCAGCAGCACTCCTTGGGAAGAAGTCGTGGACAGCTTAACTTTAGGGAGCAGGCCATGTACTAACAAGCAGGCGTCCATTAAACTTGCTTTGTTCTTGGCTGGGGATGTGACTATCTGCTTTGATGTCCCTCCAGTGACAGACTGTAACCTGGAAGTGTGAGCTGAGTCATCCCTTTCTCCTTTTAAGTTGCTTTGGTCAGGGTGTTTTATCACAACAGTAAGACTAAAACAAGCATGGCAAACCATATTTGCCATCACAGACCAAGTCAATTCAGATGCATGGACACAAGAATCAAATATCCCAGTGCAGAGTCAAGCTCACCAGAGCACTGAAGCGATCTCATCAAGTTGTTATCTAAAATACTTAACAAAGAACCTGGTGCAGACTGGCCCCATGCGATTAATATGTCTAATTACTTCTGCTAAGGACCAACCTTAGCTTGGAGAGGGGAGGGGGATTCTTGAGAGAAAGGGGTGTTTGGGAGGCAGCAAAAACAAATAACTCAAAGTCAAATCATGTGTTACAAGCTGCTGGCCTACGTTCGGCTGAAATAGCTTTCCAGATTGCTCTCACCTCTCCCTCTCCCTCTCCCTCCCACCTCCCTCCCTCTTCCCTCACCCCCTCCCTCTCCCTCAACCTCTCCCTCTCCCCCTCCTTCTCCTTCTCCCTCTCCCCCTTCCTCTCTCTCCTCTGTGTCTGTGTCACTCTCTGTGTGTGTTCTGCTCTGCTCTACGTAGCTTTTTCTTGCTATTCTAAAAACTCTCTGGTTGAGACAGGTAGCTTTCTGCTGGTGACAGCTCTCTCTGCAGGTAAAAATTCTAAAACCTCTCTCAATAACTCATGGGTTTTCTGACCAAAGTTGGAAAAGCTGCTATAAAAAATTCCTGGATTTTCCAGCCAAGTCAGAAATCCTGTTAGAAGAATTATAAAAAGTAATTCTTGGATTTTCTGATCAAACTCAGAGAGACAGAAAAAATTCTAAAAAAGTTGTGTTCATTCTCCATGGATTTTTCAGACCAAATTCAGAAATCTTGAACTGTTTTTGCTCTCCAGAGATCTTCAGACAGCTCTGCTCTAGCTAGAGAAAATTCTAAAGAACTACAATCAAATCATGGGTTTACTTGATCATCTCATGCATACCAAAAGCCCAGTATTTCATTTACATGCTAATTCATTTATTTTTTCCAGGTTCCCATTGATTATCCTATGAGTCAGCATCTCATGTCCCAAGACCTAGAATTCTTAGGAAACAGCAAGCTCACATTTTCTTTTAACATTGAAAAAGAATTCAGAGATCTTCCTGCCTCTGTTAAGCACAGATGCTAAACAAGCTGGGTGGGACTCTGCCCTGAAATAACCATTTCTAGCACACTTTGCTCTGTACAAATGAACAAACAAACATAAAAGCTTATCTGTATGGGATCTCCTGCTATCACCACTCCCTAAATCTCTTTCTCTTTCCTTAGTATCTTTCTGAGAAGTTGACTCACAGTGTAGCTGCCTCTATTCCTTTGAAATCATAAAGTCCCTCGTATAATTCATATTACAACCTTATATTTTACAAAATTGAGAAATTATATATATTTTTAACTCATATTTTTAGAGATCTTTTCCATAGCATTAAGGGCTGTCCTGAAGGTTCCAGTGTTCATCATTTTGCTGAGACATTAGCCACATCTTCTCCTGGACTCACGCTGTTTCAGATTATCATGGAGTCATTAACATTAACAGGGAGGACATTCCTCAGAAGAATATGAAAATATGTACAATATTATACAAGCAAGCCTTATGCTCACAGCAGCCACACTTGTGGAGGCCCTTGTCCTAGGGGCAGGAACCCTGTCATTCTGTCCCCACCAAGGCCATGCCAGACTTCCACAGCAGGACTTTGGCTGTTTGAATGGGGCTGTCTTGAAATAGTTCATGATATTGATCTGGAATCCTTTAGATGTTCATCCACCTGCTACAAGTGATGATCTGATAGTCTGCAATTAAGGTGCTGTCATTCAAACTGCTTTGTGCTGCAGTCTAAATGTATAGCAATATATAAAGAAAACTAGGCAGTGAAATGGTGTCTTTGAATATCCAGATCCCTGATATTCTCAAAATTCCAAGGAATGGGGATATTAATAGGATCCATAGTAGATGAGATGACTTTGGTCCCAGTCTCAGGTTCCCTGCTGCTGTCTCCAGAATGAGGCAAATACCAAACAGCTTTGTTTCTCAAGAGGCAGTGACAGATTCCTAGCAGCTTTCTGAGAAAAGTGAGCCTGTATGCTAGTGGATCTGGGAAGTCCCAGTATAGAAAAATATCTAGATTGCTATAACAGATCTGGCTTAGCATTTACTCAGATAAAACTGGCCAAATATGAAAAATAAATTCCCCTCAACATTGAAGTCTACACAAAATATATAATTGTGCTAGTGCTGTCTTAAATATCAACTTGTATATACACAGACTTCTATATACAAGATATTATTGGTGGAAAAGTGGTTATAGCATTATGAAAGTGATTAAAACCATTCTTAGTTTGGCACTAATGGAAAGCAATGAGGATATTTTCTATCGACCAGAACATGATCTGAGATGTTCTCCCTCCTAAACAATTTTCTAATTATTAAGAAAGTCAATCAAGTGGTTAGCCATAACAGTTAAATGAATTAAATATTTGTCATCTTTAAGTTCTGGGCACTGCAGCAGCTTGGATTACTTCTTTAGAGTTGACTGAGAGCAGAAGCTTGAGGTGTGGCACTACCTTGTTACCCTGTTGGTAACAGAATTTTCCTTTCTTTTATGTGTGATTTTACTCTGGTTTGTTCTAAAAACAAATAAACAAAAACAAAAACAAAAAACAAAACAAAACATATTTTTAAGTTCACATGATGTTATCATTCCATTATTAGTATTAGTATTAGTATTAGTATTAGTGTCATTATTTGATGATGATGACAGTGATGATGATGTTGATTTTGAGATATTTTGCTATAGTATAGTATAATATAACATGGTATCATACAATATACTATAGTACATAGCATAGACTAACCTTTAACTCATTATTCTCTTGTGTCTATCTCTATAATACTGGAGTTAAAGGTGTGAACCACAGTATCTAGCCAATATTCCATACATATTATACAAATTAATCCTTTTCACATTTATATGGACATCTAGTTTGTTGAGATTCTTTGCTTTTAAAAGAAGGAGACTTGGACTAGCAAGATGGATCAGAAAGTCAAGGTGTCACCACAACGTCTGATCTGTAGTCTTCAAGGACCCTCATGGTAGGAGAAAAGTACTCCCCAAAGCTGTCCCCTGACCTAAACAGGGATGTCATGCTACATATGTGACCCTGTTCAAATCACAAAAATAAAGAAAAAGATGAAAACATAGAAAATTCATAAATGTAATAAAAAGTTAAAATTAAAAACACTTAGGCCAGGCAGTGGTGGCACATGCCTTTAATCCCAGCACTTCAGAGGCAGAGGCAGGAGGATTTCTGAGTTCAAGGCCAGCCTGGCCTACAGAGTGAGTTCCAGGACAGCCAGGGCTATACAGAGAAACACTATCTCAAAAATCCATAAAACAAAACAAACAAACACACAAACAAACAAACAACTTGGATAGTGTTATTGCAGGGTCCCAACAAACTACCAGAGACCACTTAGTCCAACTCTCATGCAATAGCAGAGTCTTTACTCAAGCTGGAGCTCAGACCATCCAACCTCTCCAACATAGTGGATGGGTGTGGAAGGTCCCAGCTAGTAAACTCTTGTCTTTTTATCATGTTTTCAGTAGGTCAAGGGGCTTTCCTACTTGGCAATTACATGACTGGTTAACATTTAAGAAACTACATCTTGGCACATTTTTATTGACTAGCAATGATTTTAGCTTGTTATGTACAATTGTGGCTAACTTGAGCAATCTACTTAGAGACATCTGGAACACTTAGGTATTTCCCTCCTAAGAGCCAACTGGTTGTTACTAAATGCAGAGTAGTTCTTATTAGGAATGTTGTAGCTGTTTCTAGGGGGTATCTTGTTTCCTGAGCAAATTGTGGTTTTTTTTTTAATTTACTTACCTTTCCAGTTCCCAAGTTTAGCCTGAGGACAAGGTCAAGATAAGATGGAGTCTGGATACACAATGGAATTTGTAATGTTGGGTTAGGAGCTTCAGATAGAGATTTCTTTCTTTCTGTTGCTCTGTCAAAAAGTCCCCTATTCAGTAAAGTTTTATGGTTTTAAAGTATTAGAACAAAAGGAAATGATGAGATAAATATTAGACCTTTACCTGGACTATATCTTGTGTACATACATGCATGATATAGGTGTACAAAAGTTCAGTGTCTATAGCTTGGCCTCAATCATACTTATTTATATCTCTACCTGTAAGCCTATGGGTACTTTTCTCACAAACATTTCTTTGGGAATATCTCACTGTTTGTAAATGAAGATTTATCTATATTCTTTATAAATTATGTAGGTGATTGAAGAAGTTTTCTTTTTTCATTTCCAATTTCTGTGAAGATGAAGAATATTCAAATTCAATCATCAATAGGAGGAGAGGACCTCGGCCCTGTGAAGGTTCTGTGCCCCAGTGTAGGGGAATGCCAGGGCCAGAAAGTGGGAGAGGGTGGGGTGGCAGGCATGGGGAAGTGGGAGGCAACAGGGGTTTGTTTTTGTTGATTTTGTTTGTTTCTTTGTTTTTTGGAGGGGAAACTGGGAATGGAGAAATTTACATGTAAATAAAGAAAATATCTAAAAGAAAAAAAAAGAATTATATCACCGTGCTCGCTTCAGCAGCACATATACTAAAATTGGAAAGAATTATATCACCAACACCTAACCTGGCTCTGTTGAATGTATGAATGGATGAGTGAATGGATTGAATAAGCTTTAGTTCAGTCTATGTATTTTCTTTGCAAAGCAAAATTAAGTTCTAATTAACAAAATTATTATTGAGAATAGCATGTCAATCTTTTGAAACTACATTTTAAAATATGTGTGCATGAAGCACATACAAATGAAATCAAGGCTGTAAACACTTCTATCTCTTCAGACATTAGTTACATTCATATGTTGGGAAATTTCTAGTAATTTTAAAATATGTCATACAGTTCTGTAAACAACAGCTACCTACCAGGCCATAGAAAAACAGAGCTAGCTTTCAAAAAATAAAAAATTAAATGACACTGAGATCTCGTCTCACACCAGTTAGAAGAGCAAAGAAAACAACAAACACTGGATGAGAAGCACAGAAAGGTGAACATACTGTTGGTAGTCCCAATACCCTCCCTCATAGATTTGTGGCCATTCATCACATAAGGGCAATGCCCCAAGCCATTCGAGGCATCCCTAACATCTCAGACCAAGACAATAAGAAAAGGCCACAGGTCACATAGGCTCAAGACAGAGATATCCCTGCTAATGAGGTACCTAGAGGCCAGAAGAGCTTTGCCAATAAGATTCCCTTCCCAGACATTCCTCCCTGCAAAAGGTATTTAATCTGAGGCTCACTCTGAGAAGTAGGGTACAGGTTTTACACATCCATTTTCCACCACGACAATAAATGGTTTGAAACATTAGACTGTCTGTTTTCATCATGATCCGCCGTGGGGAGCAATGAAGAAGGCTTTTGCCTACAGAGCCACAGTCCATAGACTGTCTCCCATAGAAGACCTCTCTGCACTCCTAGCCACAACTACCACCAAGCCACAACTACCATCAAGCTGCAACCCATCAAGCCAAGGACTCTCTCTGCTCCCCTCCCCACAACCACCCCACC